>NC_050174.1:32563811-32626311 GCF_008315115.2 Sander lucioperca | reverse complement strand
CTTGGAAAAAGACAGTAGAAAGAAGGAAGGAAGGCAAGAATAAATCAAAAATAGTAATAAAAACTTAGAAAAAAGAGACAGTAGGAAGAAGGAAGGCAACACTAGGGCGACAAAAGTGACAAAAAAAATCCAATAAGCGACGAAAACTTTGAAAAAAGGCAAGAACTTCCAAGAAAAAAAGACAGTAGAAAAAAGTAAGGAAGTTTCCGGCTTGGTTGATTTCCTTAAAGGTGCTGTATGGATGTTTCCGCTCCTTGCTGAGGGAATATCAGTCCTTGCAGAAAAGTAGATTTAATAAGACCCTGATTCCACCTACAGGGACTGGGATCCAACCATGTCCTTCCAATTGGTAGACGACTGCTCTACCAATCAGGAGGTCAGAGGTTCGATCCCTGGCTCTGCAGTACCGTTCACTGATCCTTGGACAAGACACTAAACCCAATGCTGCACCTTGTGCGGCAGCCTCGGCCACCGGGGTGTGAATGTGTGTGTGAATGTTTGTGTGAATGGTGTCTCTACTGTGTAAAAGCCGGTTGAGTAGAGGTTAAGACTAGAAAAGCTCTATAAAAATGTAGTTTATTTACATTTATAAGCCTTCCAAGAACATATACTTCTCCAGCATTGGGAGTAGCTGGAGTATGACCAATATTACCCTGTACAGGTTCTCATTTGACATAGTTGGGTACTCAAGCGGTTGATTGCTAAGGTATTGTCAGTGCCTTTCTTTGCCAGTTCATGCCAATAACCAAACAATGACTGATCTGTTGTGCAGTGATTCTGTAGCGGTGGGCGGCCTCTGTCCTCTGTCCTGCATATATTAGCCTACATTACATTTAGGTGACGCTTTATCTAAAGCAACTTCCATTCACATACAGATGGGGCAGCGTCTGGAGTAGTTTGGTGTTCAGCATCTTCCCTAAGGTCAATTTGAAATGCAGATTGCAGGGGCCTGGGATCCAACCACCGACCTTCCAAATGGACGGCCGCTCTAACAGCTGCTCACACAGACAATTTTATAACATGCACGCAGATAACTTTTTATGAGAAAACGTAGTGTGCATAAGGTGAAAGTGGAGTATGTGCATCCATTATCGATATACGGATGCTAAACGGCCCCTCATAGAGGTTCAATGAGCAGTTTCACACAAAACTAACTGGACACATCCACCATCAGTCATCACACACAAACATCGTTACAGAAGGAAGGACATTCTTCTTTAAAATAAATATTTAAAGACAAATAATACTTTGAGTGATTTAATTTCCAATAATGAAACATAAATGATACATTTGATTATAAAACATCTGAGTACAGTTACAGTTTTTGTTTGATTTCATTACAAATGTCTAAAACTTTTAAATCAAAACACAACATGTAGTTAGTCATAAGATTGTATTCTGTTTATAGAGATATTTTCCTAAACATAGATTACTAAATAATTATATTCAGACACCGTAAGAAGGAAACAATCACTAAATAATTTTAAAATAAATCAGCTATAAAGCTAGGACCCTCTGTGTGTGTGTGTGTGTGTGTGTGCGTGCGTGCGTGCGTGCGTGTGTGTAGCGAAGGCAGGACTCATTGACTGTTTCCTGGTTATGACTTTTTGCTGCTACCAACATTACATGATGGCTGGATGTACCAAACAAACTTGACTTTACTTTCCTGGAGTCACTGAGCACGAGCAGATAGTCTAGAGGAACAGCCGTCAAGCTACTAAACCTGTAGGGTCACGATACCAAAAATCTAGTTCACGATACTTGATGCCTAAACATGAATTCACTAATTCCTTTATATAAAAGCTTTGGGGACCTTGGGAAAGTGTCTTGTCAAACTTTTATAGTGTCAGTTTTTGTTTTCTGTCACTGTTTTGGTGTGAAGTGGAAGGGGAAAGAGAGCGTGATTTAGGACTGCAGCATTCGTCTTCCGTGAGTTCAACTGGAACTCCCAGACAGCAAGCATGTTTAGTTACGTCTGTTTCTCTCTGCCATTGTTGTTTCACATAGAACCGGGCTGGTTAAAGTAATAAAGTCAGCTAACGTCAGCTATCGTAGCTAACGTTAGGCTCTATGTGAAAGACAACGTCAGAGAGAAACAGACATACTTTCTGTTTGGGAGTTCCAGGTGAAGTCGAGAAAGCCTTTGCTGTCCATGTAACGTTACGGTAAAGCCGGAGGCTGACTGCAGTCAAGCCGTCAGTGAGCACCGTGCACGGAGATGAGGCGCTATTCTCAGTTTTTCTGTGCTGGTTGGCGTTCTTCTTCTTGAACATTTAGTGGCAGACTTGAACAATTTTGGTTTTGACTTGGTACCAAAGTATCGGTTCTCGTGACATCCCTGTAAGCCTGTTTGAAATGAATACCTCTGCTGAAGTGTTCAATTGTTAACGATAGTAAGTCATCAGGTTCGTTGGAGATCAGCCAGGCCTTCGCAGAATCGATCACCGGCGATCTCCGCCCAGTGCATGCTGGGTAGATTTCTGTCTGATTTGATACAGACTCACTCTGACGTCATGTACATGTTGTCAACATGTTGTTTTTGAATTGGAGAGATTCTGACTGATATTTGTCTGATTTAAGATTTATTCTGTTAACAGAAAACATGTTGTGACGTTTAAATACGTTCAGATTACAGATAATCTACAGTCTGTTGTATTTTAACATCAGCAACAGATCGCCTGTAGAGCATTTTAACAGCTACTGTCAGTATCTAAACAAGCTGAAATATGGGTCTGATGACATTATAATTAACAGGATGTGAGTGTTTCTGTGACTTCCTGTTTAGACTTAAGGATGGAAACTGTCTGACTTGACCGCAGCTTTTAGTCACCGCCCAGCAGGGGGCGAGGCACAGCTCATCTCAAAAAAGCCTAGTAGTACACAGTGGGTTACTTTGAGGTCCTTCTGTAAATTTTGTTCGGGGTACAATGGTTCTGGAGAAAGCTATAAGCAGCAATACAAGAGGCCAAGCCATCAGTCCGATCTAAACACGTTTAGAACAATCAAAGTTAAGATATAATGACAAATGATTATTGAAATTCAGATTCTTTGTCTTTCCTTTTTAAAGATACATTTTAGCTGCAGCACTACAGAACTCTACATTATATCAGCCACCATGGAAACTGATTCTGCATCAACATTTGTTTCTGTGTCTTTTGCTGTTTTGCCCTTAAAACTGTTATTCTGCATGTTTGCAAAATGAAAACTCAGCCTAAAAGGCCATGAATGACCCCGGTAACAGAACTTATGGCTGGAGACCCAACTGCTTCCTTCTGTCTTAACTGACACTCTTGCAGCAGCCGGTCCACCGACACCTCCTGATCTCTAAAAACCAACTTCAAATGACCACATTCATTCTCACCACTGATCCAGCCCTGCAGTGCAATTTTAATAGTAGTTTGGTTAAGTCCAAAGAAAGTCAGGAGAACTCTGTCAGACTTAAGTTGGCAGTCAAATGGCGGCGTTGACTGTGAGCTCATGAACAAGACGTCTGTAGCGTTGTCTTTGGCACAGTTATCAACCGTGACTGAACCGTTGTTGAAAGCCAACATGTAAATGTCATTTCCATCACCGCCGACCAGGTAATCGCCACCGGTGGACACCAAGATGTCATTGCCGTCCGAGCCTTTGAGAAGAGAACTTTCGTAACCGGACACCAAGATATCAGAGTAGATGGTGCCGATGACTATCTCCACATCCTTCAACACGTCGCCCTCAGCATCGGCGTAGCGGCCTTGTCCCGTCAGGAGGTTGACATAAACTCCTTTACCTGTGTCAGGATCACCCCGGTACACAACCGTGTCTCTGCCAGGACCGCCGTCCACCAGATCAGCCCCTGGTCCTGGAAGGAAGACGTCCCGGCCAGAGTTTCCCATCATAGTGTCATTTCCGTCCTCGCCATAAAGAGTGTCGTCTCCCAAGCCACCAATCAGGATGTCGTCTCCGTTCCCTCCGATCAGCGTGTCATCTCCGGCGCCTCCTTCCAAGGCGTCATCCTTCCACCCACCAATCAGAGCGTTGTCTTGATCGTTACCTAAGGCAAGAGGCAAGGCAGCTTTATGTCCACAGCACATTTCAGCAACAATTAAAAACATTCGTTAAAGAGAATATAAAAACAACTAAAGCACATTTCAGACTAAAGATTCTCGCCAAGATGATTAACAGCTCCTAGAAATTCTCCAGTCTGCAGCGTTCTTCCACTGAGTCAAAATACTTATCTTATCATGAATTAGCTCGTTCTTGCTCACTGAGCGCTGTTAGCCTTTACAACAGAGCCGCTTTTCCTACACTTGTAATATTTCATTACAGGGTTCTCTATTGATTTGTGTTTGCTCGCCTTTGAGAATTATTGTAGACAAGCAGTGTGCCAGAAACGCAATGCCATGACACAGGTGCCCCCTCGAGGCTAATGTTTGAAGTCCCTCTAGTGCGCGACTATTTTAAATTAATGAACGTCCGTTACAATCAAGCCATTGCCAAATTATAATATATGATATGATATATATGATACAAAGCTATTTAAGCCTCTCAGCGCCACAAAACTCTCTCTGTATTTCTCAGTATGGATATGTTTTAGAAAATGTTGCTTCCGGCGACTTTCGTGCGCAGCAGCTCGAGTGATGCGTTTTATGTCACCACTGAGGAAGGAAACAGCAGCGTTCAGCGTTGGAGACGATGAGAACTGCTGCAACAGGTGAAGGCTGAAAAACCCAAGAAGCGCCCACAAAATGTTTCAGTCAGTGATTGTACTAAGAACAGACCAACACGTTCAGCAGAAGGAATGAAATCCATAAAAGTGGCCGATGGACCGACAGCATTTCTGTTGCATAAAAATTACAAGATAAATAACTCTTCTGAAGAGTCCATCGTGTTTTGTAGTCCTCCATGTCCTCTTTGATTTGACGGTTTAAATACTACAAGAAACTGCACGGAGGAAGGGGGGGGGGGTTGCGATCACTGAAGGTTTGCGTCATGTGGATGCACCGACAGTGTTGTTGACGTTACATAGAATTCCTCATGTGGGCAGAAACTACACAGTATAGCTTTAATAATAGGCTGAATACTTTTTGAATTAGAATATTTTAAGAAAATAAAGTGACATTCAAATGGCATTATAGAGGAAGATTGACATCTGTACTACTTACCTAGTATGTCATTGGACTGGGAGGGACAGCCTTGCACCGTGTGGACCTTTGACAGATTCCTCTGAGAGTTGAGGTCCAAGCGGCAGTCAACCTGCAGCTGTTTCAGAGTCACTTTGAAAGCTTCAATGTGAAAGAAAGGGACATCTCCGGTTGAGTTTAGTGATTTCAATTTAAAATTCACTCCGTCAGAGCTCTGAAATACTAAGTGCTGATGTTTGGAACTATTGGTGTAGTTGAGCAGAGTGAATTTGAATTGTTCCCCTTTTGATGTGATCGTCACCTCCAGATCTTCTGTTGATGAGTCCAGTGTGACTTGACTGCCATGAAGATAATCCATGTCAACCAACACAGTATCAATACTCTCATCTTCTGCAAAGTTATCGATCAATGAGTCGTTTCCATATCCTTGTTTGATTATGTAAGTGTCTTTTCCTTCACCTCCAAACATAAAGGCACCTTCGGTGTACGGATCAAGCAGATTCTCATTGCTGTTTCCAACCATGAAGTCGAAACCTGAGGAACCGTACATTTCTTTAACTGAATCCTGATTCTTCATATTCATCACTTTGCCTTGAAGGCCGCAGAAGAAGCGCAATTTGTTTCTATTTCTGAAACACTTGTATTTAGAGGGTTTCTGGTTTCTAAAATCAACAGTTAGGGGGAACATTAAAGACTCATCACAGCTGCTGCGGTTGGTCATCAGTCCAGCTGTTATTCCATCACTGGTTTTAATCTGCAGGTGCTGATGAAACTTTGACTCAAACCAGTTCTGTAAAATAACATCTTTTCTACCGTGTACCAAAACGATGATGCTCTGCCCTTCACATATACACTTTATGTTCTTGTATCGTTCTTTCAGAAAGAGAATATCCAAGGCTAGATCTGGCGATTGATTGTTGATGGTTTTGACTCCTTGGCCCGGTGTGATAACGTACCAGTCCTCTCCTCCTCTACCCTGGATGAAATCATCTCCTCCTCCTGGGACAATAACATTGTGTTCTTTGTTCCCTCTGATTACATCGTCAAACTTTGACCCGCGAACCTCCGTCACGCTGCTAAAAGCCTCGTCCTCCTCCAGGTCCACCAGCAGAGGAGATGACGAGCTGCTGTAGTCAATGCTGCTACTTTTAATACACTTGAATGGGTCTCTGTCCAGACAGTCGGTCTTGTTATCTGAGATTGTGAAAGTGATCAAATCCTTTGTGACAACAAGCAAATGTCTGTCTGCTGCTGATCTGAACCAATTCAATAAAATCACCCTGACGGGTGATTTTAGATAGACGGGTGTGTTGTCCTGGGAGGCTATCAGAACAACATCGTCATTCACTACTTCTACTCTAAAAGTGTGAAAGTTTGCTTCTATTATGGCCAGGTCTGTTTTATTGTCTTTGGAGTAATTTATAATAAACACTGAAGACTGTTTTCCGACTTTAACTATGTACATGTCTTCTCCTTCCCCGCCCATCAACACATCTCGACCTCCTCCTCCATCTATGAGATTATTCTCTCCATTTCCATAGAGCATGTCGTCATACTGAGACCCAAAGATGTTTGTAACTGTGCTTAAAAGTGGCTGGGATGCCTCCACATATCCACCACTAGAGCTAAACATCTTGTTAATCCCTCTGGCCACCAGCTGAACAGAAGTAACCACAACGGAGGAAATCTCAAACAAGACTCCTTCTCCAGACATCATGTTCATGTGACGATACGGTTCCCCTAAAAACCATCCTTCTATGGTCACAGTGTGACTTCCCTCATACATTAACACAACATCATTTCCAGATTTAGACACAGAAATGTGACTGTAATTAACACTGAAATGAAGAGTGTCTAGTGCTTTGGAAGGATCGTAGTTGTTAATGGTTGTTTTCCCTCCATTTTCAGGAATAATGTACGTGTCTTTTCCTCCGCATCCTTCAACGTAACTTCTCTGTGGACCGAGGAAGAATATGTCATCACCTGGTTCACCATAAAGCATGTAATAGTAACTTAACATGACTTCAATCACATGTTTATCCTTTGCTTTCTGAATTGCAAAGAAATGATTAGAATCTCTATTTCCTTTGTATTCCCCAAACCTTGACTCTGATACAGCTTTATAACCTGAAACCACCGTCACAGAGCCGGCTGGTATGAACATGAGTATTTTCTTCTCTAGTTTCTTGTACTCTAACTGATGTGACTCTCCCAGGCCAAGAATAATATCTTTGCTTCCCTGTGTATCAATCGGCCAACACCTTTTCCCAAAACTCTCATCACTAGACACAAAATAGTCCATGCAGAGTTCAGACGGACCCTGGTCGGCGAGGCAGAAGTGAACTCCTCCTCCGTTCCAAGAAGAGTCTCCACCGCTAAAATCAACGGCGCTCGTTCCATCCTGTTGCTTTGTAACTTCGTAATATTTGTGATAGTCTGATATCTGTTCAACAAGTCTGTGTCCCTGCTCAATTTCATCGTAACGCCAATTGTAAAAGAAACTCGCCACACTAATTCCAAAATGCTCACTCCCCTTCAGAAAGCCTAAGGAAACGGCCCCCAGTTTCTCCAGAACTCCAGCATCTTTCGGGAGGTTGTTTACTTCATTCTGTATGCCCATATAAATGTCATCAATGCCCATCCGGACTACGGATAAAGCCAGGTTTATAGGCGCTATAAACGGGGCCAGTTCAGGCTGAGCAATTTCAATAACATCTAAACCAACCATACTACCATCTAAGGCAGCATCAATGTATCCCAGCGCGTCACCTCTCTCCAAATCTTGTTCAAGATTGTATATTCCGAATCCAATTCCCACTATTGGTATAACTGACGTAAAACCCTTCATTGCAGGGCTTTCCATGACTGATGTTACAGCTTTGGCCGTTCTTGTCTCTGAGGACAGAGCTTGTTTTGCAATAGCAGACGTTGTCATAGCTGTCACTCCATGAGCCGTTTGCAGAGACCCCACCACGCCATCTTTAATGTCACCCTGTTCAAAAGCACGAACAGCTCCTTTCATCCCCAGCATGAGGCCCAGCGTCCCAACAGCATGCCCAGTGTGCTCCACGTACTTGCTGCCTTGATGGGAGGAGGTTGAACCGTGATTCTCCATTTCATGAACTGCTGTTTCAATGTTCTCTGACATTGTTTCATAGTAGCGTTGACTCTCCGGAGATAACTTAGCCCTAAACTCAACTGCTTTAGCATCAGCACCGTCTAACAGATTACACACAAACTCTCTGTTCTCCATTCTGGCGCTGCCCTCCTGGACCTGCAACCCTGCCAGACTTTCACCATATTTTGCCTTTAACTGACTATGGATTTGTTCAGCAGTTAATACACTCAGCCTGGAGTAATACGATTCAAGTTTGAAGGACTTTTCCAACTCAGAGGCAGATTTTAAGTCTTTGGATGTTACACGGCCGTCATCGTAGCCTCCTAATCGGCCAGACGTTGAAGGGTAGCTGATATCTACAGTATTTATGAACGTTTCGTAATCCTGAACTGAATTAAGCTCAGTTATCTTGTAATTGTTTTTTGCCATATCGAATATCTGAGACGGATTTTTTTCTCCATTTTCAATCCACTTATTATACAGTTCGACTTCACGTGTTATAAGCTTCTTAAGACGATTATATTTATTATTTAATTTGCTAGAACCTTTATAGTCACCTGAGCCACTAAATCCCCGCCTGCTTGGGTCAATCCAAGAACCTCCTCTTGCCATTGAATGTTCTTCCCAAAGAAAGTTCAGTCCTTTCTCTTTGATATTGTTGTCTGTGCTTTGGACCATATTCAGGGCCATGAGAATCAGAGGAAATGTCCGGAAGTTTCTAGCAGATTCAGATATAACTGATGCAGTGAAATATGTGGTGCACCAGGCCTCAGCAGGGAGCGGCAGGCGAGGTGTTGTGGGCTCTCCATGAAAAATACCTTCCACATATTCAGCATATCTTTCTCTTGGGTCAGTTCCCATTACTGCTTTAATTCCTTCTCGTATGTTAGGGTATTTCTCTTTTCCTATCTGAGCTTCAATACATTTCTTAATTTCTTCTTGCTCATTTTTTTTGTCAAGCTTTTTTCCAACTAGTGTGACATACAGATTTTTAGGATTAACCTCTAATATCCAGTCTTTGACCATCAGGTATGTAACCTTATCTTCTACTGTCTTTGCATAGTGACGGATTACATTCCTGATATCTTCTCCTGATTTAATCTCATAACAGTTGGAAAGAATATGTTTTAGTTTTTGTTTATGCGTTATCTTCTCTACCTCCCCTACCTTCTCCAATTTGGTTTCTGATAAATAATACTCTTTAGGATCCAAGTTGACAGTGTTAATTTTTTTTGGAAAGTTTTTGTCGTGAAAGAATCCCCAGGACATAGCTTCAAGTTCATTACAAGCATTACGTACTTTATCAGCTTCATTAGCATCCGTAAACTTCTCAAAAACATTCTGGTTAATAAATCTCCTTGGCACATCTGGCCAGCTGTAGTCATCTGGACCTAGAAAGTTTCTTTCAGCGGTAAAGATTTCCTTTCCTTTACTGCCGGGCTCACTTCTAATAATTACGTCTCCGTTCCTATCGAGGGTTGCGACCACTTTCTTGCTGTCATCTTTATGTAGCCATTGCTCTCCATCCTTAGTGATCTCTAGGGTGATTTTCTCTCCTGTGTGGCTGACCTGGAGCACAGCGTTCCTGATGTGCAGCTCTGTCTCGATGCCGGCGGTCTCATGGAGATCCTTCAGCAGCGTTTCAATGAATGCATTATCTGATCCGACATCACAGGCCACCACACTTATTGTTTTAATTCTATTGGAATCCCTGGAGGTTTGTTGAATGATTTTGGAGACATCTTGTACTTCGTATCCTCCCAGTCTCATTACTCCTGAGCTGTCTTTCCTGCCGTGGCCGACCAGCACCAGCCGGCTGTCCTCTGTCAGAGGCACGGAGTCACCTCGGATCAGTACTGGTCTTTGGTTGTTATCAAGAACGTAGACAGAGGAAACCGTTGGATGCTTCTCAAAAAGATACGTAGCAGCTGTTCTGACAGCAGGGTTATCTTCCAGGATGAGGATCTGCTGGTGGTCGTACTGGGTGCTGTGATCAACCGGTCTTTGTGGAATTTGGTATCCAGAAACTTCTCCAAGTTTATTTATGACCTGGTAAGTCTGGTGATTCTCCTGGTTTGTCTCTAGGACTGCTGTGATGCCACGGGCCTTAAAAACTCTAATGAAGTTATGTTGGAAGTCTTTGGTTGTGTTTCCGTCGAGAGAGAACACAGGTGCAGTTTCCAGTGATGGTTTCAACATCAGCTCTGCGAGTGAAGAGCCAGAAAGGCCAGACACAGTTTGTCCATCTTCTGAAACACTCCCAAATATTTTCACCATGGTGTAGCTGTCTGCTTCTGGTACACACGAGACATTGAACAGGCATTCGTTGCTGACTATTACTGAGTAACGAGGATCCATGCTGTATTCCTGTTGGACTCTGTCATTTGTTGACTTTTCTTTGTCAGTCATGACCAGAAGTTTTTGGCTGTAGCTGTGCGAGATCTCCGAAGCACTCAGGAGAACATCTTGTGTCTTCTGTTCATCAACAGCTGCCAAGAAGCCTTCAAAATCCTGGAGAATAGGTGAAATAAACTACATATAAAACACAGCAGATAATCCAGTTAAAATAATTTTTATACAGATTACTTTATCATAAATTGGAGGGGATGAACGTTTGACTCAAGAAAGTCCCATTTGTTTTCTTAAATGGTAACTTTGTTTTTGTTTTCTGTGTGTCTATGCAAGATCAATTCTTTTGCTAGTTTTATTAATTAAACACTGATTTGGGTTCCAGTAAATTAAGCTTGTTTGTCTGAACTCAGTGCTGCTTTCCATTTTAATTTAAAATCCACTAACCTGTTCCTTCTGAATAACAGAAGCTGTGAACTTGTCATTCTCCTGAAGATCAGATAGCAAACTCATCGGGTTTTGGTCAATGTCCTCCCTAAAAGAAGATTAACAACTTTATATCAGAGAGGGTTACTCACCACTTAAACAGCTTGAGTAAAACCTGATGCAGACCACATGAGAGTTTGACAATACCTTCCCTAAGAAAAACATTTCGGTTTAAATTTAAAAATATATTTTACCAAGGCCACGTAGGGCACGAGTCCGTCTCACAGGTAGGCCTGTCACGATAACAAATTTTGCTGGACAATAAATTGTCCCAGAAATTATTGCGATAAACAATAATATTGTCGTTCTGAGACCATTTTCATCTAATAAAATGGTAATGGCATAATAATGCAGGTACACCTTTTCAAAGATCAATACACTTTTATTTCTAAAGAATATTTAACACTGGAACTGGAAGACATTTTAAATATCCACAATATGTCTTTGATCTCCTTCAGTATGTCGTCTGTCACGCTGTTGGACAGTTGTGGAATTGCCGTTTGTGACACGTATGTTCTCCCAGGTAATTCATACTGGCTGCCAAATGTTTGCAGCATTCTTCGAGTGTTTGTGCGATAGACTACAGACTCTGTACTACATTTAACAATTATTTAACACTAAATAACTAAATATTAAATTTAAATAATGTATAATTAATACATTAAATCTATCTATATGGCTATCTGCCACATGGCGAGTAAATGTTTGTACCAAAATAGTTCTGTTTTTCAATCTTCTTTTTGGCGAAGGTGCAGCTTCTGCTCCTCTGCAGGTCGGAGCTAGAGAGAGAAGGAAAACAAACAAGCATGCAAATGGAAATTTTCGCGGACGGAAAAATTATCAAGCTAATTTTTTTTATCATGCGATTAATTGATTTATTGACTATTGTGACAGGCCTACTCACAGAAGAGATGTAGCTTCTGTTTGTAACAGCATGTTAAATTTGGAACTGATGATCAGATTCGAAACCAAATTTTTCAAATTGGAACCGGTTGTCAATGCTGTTGGAACCAGAGAAAGGGGAGCTAAACTATCTCTGAAATAAAGGAAATACATGTCCAACTCCACAGCCTGACTGCCCTACAAAGAAAAAAAACCACTGCGGGATCGGGATGTAGCCTGGAACCCCCCCACGCCAGCAGAAACCATAGATATACATATATACTGACTGAGTATATATACATATATACTGACTGAGTATATACTGTATAGGCCATCTATGAGCAGACACCAGCGTGTCTGAGCCTCCCAGGACGGGGGAGCTCCGAGCCAAGGCTCCGTCCACCCTCATCCTCTGTTCCTTCCTCCCCCTCTCTCCCTCTCCTTCTGCTCCTTCCTCCCCCTCTCTCCCTCTCCTTCTGCTCCTTCCTCCCCCTCTCTTCCTCTCCTGCTCCTTCCTCCCCGTCTAACAGCAGCAGCACCTGCCTTCATTGCCTTCATCTTCTCCCTATTAACCTATAAAATGACGTGTTTTCTCATGCGGGACGGGAGAAGACATAACATCAATGCATCTCTATTATTGTGCGGGCATAAATTCTCAGTGTTTTGTGGGTGCAGGCGGGAGTGGACGTACACATTGCGGGAGCGGGCGGGAGTGTAACACACATGTTGCGGGTGCGGGCGGTAATGGTCAGAAATTCGCCGGGAGCGGGCGGGAGCGGGATGAAGAAAACAGTCCCACGCAGGGCTCTAGTGCACAGTTCTGAGACGCTATATACATATATAAAAATAGGAAGATAAATATGGTTTGTATACAGTGTGATACGCAGTGTGAGATAATGATTTTGCACAGTAATGAAATTGCACAGAATTATCAGTTATTAAAAGTATTAAATATTAAATATTGCACAGTAATCTGGTGGAGGTCTCAAACTATGAATTCCTATTGGTCAGCAGCCCCTGACCACAACAGGGGGGGCAGAGGGGATAAAAAGCCCCGTCACCACTGAATCGTTGTCTTTCCACGGTGACTTCGGTCACTATAAGGATGCATAGTCGAACGTTCGTACTGTACTTTAAATAGCTCCATTTTCCAAATAAGTGGACTATTGGATTCAGAGACACACACTTTGTGTTTTCAAAACTGCAGAAGCAGGGCCGGATTGGGACTCATTTTCAGCCCTGGAGTTTTATGCCTTAGACCGGCCCACTTTAGTTCACGACTGACTATATTAAAATAATGTAATTAAAACCTCAAAATATAAGTCTGCAATAGGCGCACTGTTCTCTACAGCCTTGTAATTCATTGTATTTTTGAAAAATAAATCTTACATCAAGATGCATTTACTAAACAAGTATGAAAAAACACCTCAAAATTAAGTGATTTTTTGCTTAAAACAAGCTACATTATCTGCCAATGGGGTAAGAAAAAATAATTGTTTTAGATTTAGCTTGTTTTAAGCAAAAAAAAAACCAAAATCACTCAATTTTCAGTTGTTTTTTTTTCAGAAAACAAGACAATTTCTTATGCCATTTCACTTGTCTAGTAAATGTATCGTGAATTAAGAATATTTTGATATTTGAACAAGTAAGATACTAAGTAAGAAAAGCATTTCTTTTCAGTGATAATGTTTGCTTATTCACACACTATGGTACAACAGCAGCTTACCTGTGTCTTCCACAGTGAGAGCATTAGTCTCTTCACAACTGGGTCCTGGCTCTGTTTCTGACACTAAATGAAATTTTTTACATTTATTTCTCACCACAAATATCCCCTTTTTACAAAGCTTTCAAATCAAGTCAAGTCAGTTTCATTAATGTATTGCTGAATCATCAGGTATCATTAATTATCTCAGGGCATTTTTCATTGAGCAGGGCTCTTCATTACTATTAGTTCTTCTGAATGACAACCCTACCTGCCCATTCTGGTGTGTTGGGCTCATGACTGGAGCTTGGTAACGTTACTGGGCCTTGCTCTTCACTGTTAGCAGCAAACTGGACTAGAGGCGGCTGCTGCTGAAGAGCTACAAGAAAATGTTTGATACATGAACAGTGGTTTGCAGACAACGTTGTTTTGTCGCTAGCATCTTGCACTGCTCCTAACTACCTTAACGTTAGCTTACTTACCGACCTCGTCGTCTTCATTTGTTTTTTTGAGGAAAAATGTGCTCAGCTTAGAACATTTGGCCGCGTCAGTTTCCAAAGCTTTCAGCGCCGCCTTTGCGCTTCCTGTTATCCATTTTTATCTGACTTTTTTATTTTGAGCAACTTGCAAGGTGCCGTGTCGGGGGCGGGGCCAGGGAGTCAAAAGATAATCACGTCATCATTAGGCTGCACTCTGTGAGAAAATATTAAATAAAAAAGAGTGGGACTGCGGTAAAATAATACATAAAAAAGTGGGGCTGCTGTGAGTGACAACAACGGCCCTCGCGGCCAAAAAAACAGACCGGCCCACTGGGAATTTTCCCGGTGCTCCCAATTAGCCAATCCGGGCCTGTGCAGAAGAGAACGCCGTTTCTCTAGAAGGAAATCGGAACAACTCAGACACCGCTTTTTCTTTCACAGTCGACTGGACTTTTCCCTCCACTGCCCCGAGGAGGAACTGCTCGTTAATCATTGATGAATGATTTAATCCATTCTGTTTTACCGTGGAAATCTATGGAGAAAAACGAATGGACTGCACACTAAGTAAGATTGAAGGCTTTTGTTCTGGGCAGATTTAGAACATAATGTGTTTATTAATGTCAGTAATGCTAATCCTGCAACCCTGTTATGACATTAATGTGGGTTAGGGGTTAATAGGCGCTACTGGTGCGCGTTTGGTTATTAATCTGATTCTAGAACCACCGAGTCCGATCTATTTCTGTGAAAGCACCACTGATCATGGTGCATGGTTGATGTTGTGCAGGCGCATGGGAACCAGTGTTGGGAAGGATACTTTCAAAAAGTATTCTGTTACAGAATACAGAATACATGCCCAAAAATGTAATTTGTAACGTATTCCGTTACGTTACTCAATCTGAGTAACGTATTCAGAATACTTGGATTACTTCCACATTGAATTGTATTTTATAAGTGTAGGAATGCGGCCATCACATCCAGCTTACTAAACAGGCCTATTCTGGTGTGTTCTTCTGTTCCAACTGGCTGAATGTGTACCTAAACAAGCAGACAGATTGTTGTATTTGTAGTCCTGAACTGCATACTACAAAAATCTTACCGCAGTCTAAGCTACCACGAGCTAATTTTAGCTAACGTTAGCTAGCATGTCAAACGGGGCTAGTCAGTCTTTCAACGGCTCAGGGGATAGTAAATCAGCACGTAGGAGAATGTAAAGTCGCATGTCAACTATAAAATAGCAAGGTGACCAGTAAAACTACAGCAGACGACTACCCTTGGCTAATTTAAAAAAAAGAAAACTTACTTTAAGATGCTTCTTCAGGTTGGAGGTGGAGTCATTTGGACGCTGAAAGGAGGTTGCTGGCAAGCAGAGGCTGCACAGTTATATTTCGTTCTCCCTGTTCTTTCTTTAATGTGAAATGCTGTTTGAATTTCCAAGATAGAAACGCATTCCTGCCCTGGCTCTGTTGTGCCGGTTCCAGCTCCATCTCTACCTCTATCAGTGATCTCGCAAATAGCTAATTTTTTCGTTTTCATATCGGGGCTTCTGGGAAATGCATGGATGGAGTTGCGAGAGTGAATAAACTCGTGAAACAGATAAGTATCGTCATGTAATCCATTGATTTCAACAATGCAACTGTATTCTAAATACCAACTATTTAAATTGTAACTGTAACGGAATACAGTTACTCATAATTTGTATTCTGAATACGCAACGCCAGTACATGTATTCCGTTACTCCCCAACACTGGCGGGAACCTATTTTAGACCAGGGGTGCTGAATAACAAAATAATGGATGTCTGACGATTTCTCCCTCCAGGAAATGTTTCAGATTTTGACAGCTAAATACGTCATTTTTGCGCAGTGTACGGGTGAGAGTGAGAAGTTTTAGAAAAGTCCTGGGCAGCCAAAAATTCCCCTGTTCCACAATTATGCGACAGCACTTGCCACTCCAACTCCACTGCGCGCACCCTAACATCAAAGATGTGCACTTGACATCATTAGTCTGTTTCAGTATAGCTAAGGTAAATTACTTTTCTGATCATCAAAACCACACCAGAGATGTTTGGCTTGAAAATATATGCTAATAATCAGGCTGCAGGTGGGGGGGCGAAAAAAAAAAAAAGCGTTAGATTAATTAGCTGCGCAGTACTTAGTAGCCTTGTCCGCCTAAATGAATTATAAATAAACATAACAAAACTAGTAGGCTATTTGCAGTATATTAAATCGTTTTTTAACCTAATTATTTTGCACTGAAATGAGTCTGTCTGTCTGTCAGCTCTGACAGCGTTGCATCACGTGCACCTGCGCAATATCATAGCCTATGATTTCCGAAAATAGTACTATGTCAACTAGTGATATCAGCACAAGAACTGTTGAGGAATATGCAACATAATACTATACAATAATATACAATAAGACAATTGTTATTGTAATATGTTATAATGACTGACAGACACTATCATTTCAGCAGTTGTGTGTCCTCGCACAGAGCGAGGCTGAACATAGGAGCTCAGCTTCGCGGTTAACCCTGGGGGATGCTACCGTAGTTAGGGGCGGGTGTGCCTGCAGTTATAAAACGATTATTAGACTAAAACATTGAAATATGCAAATTCTGATATGTTCATATAGCCTACTCAAAACAGACGGGGCAACCTAACGCAGACAAGTTAGCTTACCGTTTTTAGGTGATATGCCATGTTTGTAGTTGAGCTGTGATATGCAAACTGTTGCTTGCAAACTTTGCATTTGACTTTTTTTCCATTATCTATTTTTGTAAAATGCTGCCACACTGCCGATGTCTTTGACATGGTAGAGGAGGACTGACTATAAATTAAATGCTCACGATTAAATAAATATTCAGCAAACCACCAGACCAAGGCCTTCTAGTACTTTCTTCATTCTGTCTCCAGTGGGTTGGGCTGATCCAAAAAGTGAAAACAAGGGGGGGTGTTCTGAAGACTGTTACCTGTGAAACAGGGGTGCTCTGAAAACACCCCCGTTAGCAATTAGTGATTTCCACCTGATGAAATTAACACGGCAAAATATAATAATAAAAATACATTCTAAAAAAAAAAAAGAAATTAACACGGCATTAACACGGCAAAAAAACGACCAATCTGAATTTTGGTCGAGCCAGAACGTATCGACCAATAAATCGACTAGTCGACTGGGAGATTACAGCCCTACCTGTAAATGCTACCTTGCTAGCTCCCGCTGCCCTCCTTTCTGTCTTTTTTCTAACCTAACACACACATGTACACACACGCATACACGTGTTGTGAACAGCTAGCCTTGCTAGCTACCACATTCTCATACACAGATAAGCTAAACAGCTAGCACATAGCAAAGTAGCCTATCTGTGTATCCCTTTTGTCTGTAAAACGTTAGCCTGAAAAGGTAACAACTAAACCCTAGTCACGTGGTGTCACAAAGCTTCATACACACGCCATTTTGAACAGCCAGCTACCAGGAGTAGCCATCTTTGTAGACTTTGGGTTAAACTACAAAGAGCAGATCTTGACCGCGTGGCTAAGCTAACCACCCGCTCTCGTCGCCCCCCCCCCCCCCCCCCCCCTCCTTCTTCACACACATACACACACACACACACACACACACACACACACACACACACACACACACAAAGACACACACACTCAGACACACACACACACACACACACACACACACACACACACAAAGACACACACACTCAGACACACACAGACACACATACACACAGAGACACATGCTCACCACATGTTTGTTTTTCTTTGTTGTAGTTTGTAACAAGTATGTAGGTTTATTGATTGAAGAACTATTAATTGACAGTTGATGATTTGGAAGTTAAATGAATCCTATTATTATACTTTAAATAGCAGTTGTTTGTGATTATTTGTGTATTTGTTGTAATAACTGCTGGTTAAACAGGTCAGTGCTCAAATTTCACCCTCCCTTTTGTTCCTTTAAAGATACCAGATAAATTAATCAAATTAATTAAGATCTGTATTTTAAGGAACCACCAATGAGACTTTCACAGTTCAGTTAATGGTCCCTGGTTACAGGGTGGTGCCCCGTTTTGATTGTTTGTCAATTTGGTAAAGTTATTACTGTAATACACATATTCATAACTTTACAAATATTGCTAAAACATCTTTGATAATTTGCCAATGATTGAATCTGTACCCGTACCAATTCCCAACAATGCCAAATTGTCATGATGTCATCATGGCAGCCCGTGCTTCTTTTTTTTCTGTGTGTTTTTGTTTGTTTTCTCTCATGTCCCTCCCTCCTGTGCCGATTACTGTGAGCTGTGGGCGCGGCTTAGCTGGCAGGTGGCACCAGGTGAAGCTCATTCCCTAATCAACCTCCTGCAGTATTTAAGGCTGGCTCTGTGATCCACTCGTCGCCAGATCGTACCGTCTACCAGTGTGGTATAGTTGCACTCCTGGCTCCCTATGTTATTTGTGTTTCCTGGTGTTTTAGCTTGAGTAGCTAAAGTATTCTGTGTTTATCTCTTGTTGCAGCCTGCCTTGCTTGCTCCTACTCCTGCCTGCCTGCCTGCTTGCTCACCCCGCCTGCTCCTCTCTCTCTCTGTAAGGATTGGACTCAAACTCAATTGTTTGTTGGACTCTGGAGGAGGCCTTAGCACATGGTCAACGCCACCTTTTCACTGGGCACGCTCTGGAGAGCGCACTGCACCCACCACTCACCACTGGATTCCCTCGACACAACCCTCCTTTTTGCCACCAGCACAATTATTGTATATATTTCACTCATTAAACACTTATTGTGTTTTACGTCTGCTTTTGGGTTCCACCTCCTGTGCCGTTCCGTAACACAAATCCTAGTTTTTGACTCGATTGAGCTTGTGTGGGCAAGGCCGATCTTTTCAGTGGTTTCCGTGCGGTGGTAAGGGTCTGCACCAGAGTTTGATTTTAAACGTATTCGCACCAGAACTGTACTAGAAAGCTTAGTTCTTACCTGCTAATAGATCTCTCAACTCTGGCCCCATGTATGGATGTGTCCCTAAGAGAAAATACAGTCATTGTTAACTTTTCAGTCTTTCCCCATGATTAAAAAAACATATTAAAACAATCAGCACTGGGTTGCACCAGCTATGCGTTAGTTCAAACGTAGACTAGTTTGAACGCAAGTTGTAACTTCGGAGTTTACGCGCTACTAACATTTTGAGGGTTGCACAGGCTGAAAAGTTTTATATACAGTATGTATGTATGTATGTATATATGTATATATATGTGTGTATATATATATATGTATGTATGTATATATATGTGTATATATATGTATGTATATATATGTGTGTGTATATATATATATATATATATATATATATATTGTTGGAGCTATTCATTTTTTTTTATATTTAATAGTTAAATATTTTTTTATTTAATTTCTGTGTTTAAGCTTGTTGATATCATTAGTATTTTATTTTGGTTATCTTAAGTATCTGTTAGTGCTTTTGTTTTGAAAGTACCAAGCAGCCTTAGCCATAGGTGAAGTCTACATATATGGGTGGTCAGGTATGTGGGAGGTAGACACCGGGGAGGGCTGATGGTTTATCAGAGCCTAGAGACGCTATTGTTCCTTTGTTTGGAATGTTTGTTTGCCGAGAACTGGATAAATAAACCTCACAAAAATGCCATCTCTGTCTGGACAATGAACGTTTTTTACCTCTGCGTAAGATTCACTCCTTCGGTGCCTCAGTGGCTGTTTGACTTTGAGTTTTTAATTTGTTTTGTTCAATCTGAGGACAAATCGCCACTACATATACAGGGTGTAAATATATATATATATATATATATATATATATATATATATATATATATAATAAAATTATAAAATATTAGTGTGGACTTTACACCAGTGTAACTATGGTGAACCTTACGTCTCTGTGGTGCAACACAACATCGATACAACTTTAGTATCAAACTAACTAGTTTTAACGTATTGTTTAGTGTGGACTTTAAACTCAAACTTAAGAGAGAACTTATGCACAGCTGGTGCAACATCTCTGTTTTAGGGGCTCAGAAACGCCGCAGTAGTGTGGACGCCAGGCGTAAACCTAGGAGAACATTTCTTTTTAAACCCAAACGTTGCAGTTTAGATGTAGCTTTAGTGGACGCTAACAGACGCTGAACCTTTGTCCTGTAGGGTTACATTGCAGCTCGGTTCTGTCGGTTAATACTGGACTAATTTCAAAGATTGTTGTTACTATCAGTGACTTAGACACCTGTGGTTCGATGGGTTCTTGAGCCTTTCATGAAACATGTGTTCAGACAGTCCTCTGAGGTGGTGTAGTGCAGCGATATCCGGGCCGAGCTCCTCCCACTCTTCATCTCTCACCTCTGGGAAAGAAACAAACAAACAAACAAATACGGGAAATTATGTATTAAAATACGTAAAAATCATCTTTTTCTCTCATCTTCGGTCTGTGTCATTTACACTCTAGCCTCGCATGTTCACCTCTATCTCCACAGCTCTGTGGAGTAACGTCTGGCTACACCACAGATGCATTCTGTGATAGGAGAAACAAACTCTCTGGGTTGTTTGCATTTCTTTAAACCAATCGCCTCTTGGGTGGCGCTAAGCTCCGTACGCAGCAGAAATGTTAACAAGTCATTTTTTGGAAGTCCAAGTCAAGTCTCAAGTCTCTGGTCATCTGATCTGTCCCTAACACTGTAATGTTAAATCTTATGAATTCAAAGCATATCCTGTAGCTACCATCCATACAGTCCAGTATCAATCAGTTGTATGATAACTGTATGGGGTCTAATGCAATACAATCTGAAGAAACACAAATTAAGAACTCTGTTTCAATTTCACAACTGTATTTTTCAACATTTTTGTATCTGCACCAAATAATACATGTTTGTCCGTGTTACTAACTGGCTGTAAAGCCCAACCTCTTCATGTATTACCATTTTTCAGTGTCCAAAGTTTGAGGGAAACATCTGTATTGAAAGTTTAAGGCCCCATGGCATGAACATTTTACTTTATGAGTTTTTTTTTTAACATTAATATGAGTTCCCTCAGCCTGCCTATGGTCCCCCAGTGGCTAGAAATGGTGATAGGTGTAAACTGAGCCCTGGGTATCCTGCTCTGCCTTTGAGAAAATTAAAGCTCAGATGGGCCGATCTAGAAACTTCCCTTTATGACGTCATAAGGAAAGCTCATTGTGGGACTGGCTCTAGTGGCTGTAATTCTGCACCAAGGCTGAATTTAGGGAAAGAGACTTCAGATACAGTATTAGGGGACCACTAAGGTCTATATAAAGAGACTTCAGATACAGTATTAGGGGACCACTAAGGTCTATATAAAGAGACTTCAGATACAGTATTAGGGGACCACTAAGGTCTATATAAAGAGACTTCAGATACAGTATTAGGGACCACTAAGGTCTATATAAAGAGACTTCAGATACAGTATTAGGAGACCACTAAGGTCTATATAAAAGAGACTTCAGATACAGTATTAGGGGACCACTAAGGTCTATATAAAGAGACTTCAGATACAGTATTAGGGGACCACTAAGGTCTATATAAAGAGACTTCAGATACAGTATTAGGGGACCACTAAGGTCTATATAAAGAGACTTCAGATACAGTATTAGGGGACCACTAAGGTCTATATAAAGAGACTTCAGATACAGTATTAGAGGACCACTAAGGTCTATATAAAGAGACTTCAGATACAGTATTAGGGGACCACCAAGGTCTATATAAAAGAGACTTCAGATACAGTATTAGGAGACCACTAAGGTCTATATAAAAGAGACTTCAGATACAGTATTAGGGGACCACTAAGGTCTATATAAAGAGACTTCAGATACAGTATTAGGGGACCACTAAGGTCTATATAAAACAGACTTCAGATACAGTATTAGGGGACCACTAAGGTCTATATAAAAGAGACTTCAGATACAGTATTAGGAGACCACTAAGGTCTATATAAAAGAGACTTCAGATACAGTATTAGGGGACCACTAAGGTCTATATAAAGAGACTTCAGATACAGTATTAGAGGACCACTAAGGTCTATATAAAGAGACTTCAGATACAGTATTAGGGGACCACTAAGGTCTATATAAAAGAGACTTCAGATACAGTATTAGGAGACCACTAAGGTCTATATAAAAGAGACTTCAGATACAGTATTAGGAGACCACTAAGGTCTATATAAAAGAGACTTCAGATACAGTATTAGAGGACCACTAAGGTCTATATAAAAGAGACTTCAGATACAGTATTAGAGGACCACTAAGGTCTATATAAAAGAGACTTCAGATACAGTATTAGGGGACTACTAAGGCCTAGCCTCTAGGCCTAGGCCTAGACGAGTCTCTGTTATGGGGGCAGCTGTGTTCTCCCGTCCTGGGTGGGGGTGTGTGTGTGTCTCTCCCCTTTTCTCTACGTATGTCTGTTTTGCTGGGGCGGCTGAAAGTAGGTCAAGGGGCATGGCCGGGCGATCTTCCTACCTGCACGGCTGCCAGCGATTCTGCAATCTCTACCTGCTCAGCTGTTGCAGATTCCACTAACCACGGCTGCAGTATTTAGACCCGGTCAGAACCTGCCTTCGGCACCAGATCGTTACAGCTACCAATGTGACCTACACCACTAGACCTGTTGCCGTGGACTGCTGTTCCGCCAGCCCATCACCTTTCTGTCGTGTCGCCTCCCAGCTTTGATTCCTGAGAGAGTTTTTGGACACACCACACTCTGCCCGTGCTCGCTGCTGTCCTGTCTCATCCCCCAGCGCAGCTTTACTGTCCTTGGCTGCTTTGTTTGTTTGTCGACGTTCATTAAAAGACATTTCAAACCTTTTCTCAGTGTCCGTGTTGTGATCCTCTGTGTTTTGGGTCATAGCCTCGGCCGTAACAGTCTCGAAGCTCGAGTCCGAGTCAAGTCTGAAGTCAGCTGTTTGTGCGACTTAAGTGCGACTTGAGTCCGAGTCACAGACTCGAGTCCCCATCTCCACACACAGCGACAGTGGCTCTCAGTAGCGGAGATAGCGTGGGTGCTTGGGTGCGGTCGCCCCAGGGCCCCGTGTCAATAAGGGGCCCCTCAATCACCGCCTATCTTCTGTCACTTGACGAGAACGGGCCTGCATATTACAGATCGTTAGCTGAAAGAAGCTAATTGCTGAACATGAGCTAATGTCGTAATAAACCAGCTGTTCTTATCAAACGTAACAGTCACTTAACTCATGGTTACGGTGGTAAACCAGCACAACAATGACAGTTACCAGGCAACAAAACACTACATTCTAAGCAGACACATTCAAAAACGAAATTTATGAAGTTACATTTATTACATTACATGTAATTTAGAACAAACGGCAAACTCATCAGCAAATTTTAACACGACTCTATTTATCGCCTTGCATCATGGGAATTGGCAAGCCAATGAGCCACGCTCTCTTTATTTTTTCACGTCATTATTTCCTTCTGAGTCAGTTTGACAGTATAACCTTCAAATGCAGAATGCAACTCCTTCTGTCTGCTTCTTTGTCAAATAGCTTTTTGTTTTTTTCCAAAAATTAGACAGTATTTATCCAGGGAGTACACTTATAGACAGTGGCAGCACCATATATATATATATATATATATATATATATATATATATATAGAGGCCAATGGGCAGCGCACTGAGCGCCATGCCAAGTCCCCCCTAGCTTGTTGTACTTAGTTACTGTTGCTAAGGCCAGCCCAAGCTTCTCCTACTTAGCAACAGTAACTAAGGGTGGCATGAGGCACAAATGTATAATGTAAACATTAGCTAGCTATATATGCTACTTTCCTGATAGCACTTAAGCGATTAGTTACGAAAATGGAGAGAAAATATAAATCGGGCGCATTAAAAAGAAAAGAACGAGATAGTAGGAGAAGTGTGGTAGCATCGTGTGCTCCTCTCACATCATCCTTCTCATCATCATCATCATCATCATCATCATCATCATCCATGACTCAACAAAGTGATAATAATACCGTTAACATTGTAACTCAGTCATCAATAGTTAATGTTACTGCTAGTGCTAGCCCTACTAGCCTGACAGCGGCTAACGATGAGGCTAACAGCAGTCAAGCCCAGAACAGCTCACCGGAGGGGGGCGACTGTCCCCGGCAATTTGAAGTGGAGGATACCTCGTCGGTCGGGGATGCCTCTGGTTCCAGCAGCAGCGCCACCATGGGTCCTTCAGAGGCGCACCGCCTAGCCAATGTCCTGTCTGAAGAGGAATATCCCACTGACCCCTACCCTCTCACTACTGAATTGATCCGTGCGGTGATTGGACATGGTCCTTGCCAGCCTGGCTTGAGAGACGGCTATAAAGAGTTCCCACATGACCAGGATAAGCGACGCTTCAGTCCGGCTTGGTATATGTGCCAGATGGGAGGCTCAGGTAACCCAGTGGAGCGTCAGTGGTTGGTGTATTCACCCAGGACAAACCCACTGTTCTGTTTCTGTTGCTGGCTTTTCGGTAAAAAGTCCAATGACCGTGCTGGGAAAGCCTGGGTTGACCCATGGATGGGGTTTTCTTCATTTAAAAAAGGGACAGAGCGGATTGAGACGCACGAAAGGTCCGGCGCTCACCGGGAGGCAGAGAAGGCATATCTAATGACAAAGTCAGAACAGCACTGTCATTGCGGAGCTTCTGAAAGCAGAGAGAGAGCAGGTGGAGAAGAACAGAAGGATCCTACACAGGTTGGTGGACACCACGCTCTTTTTAGCCAGACAGAGAACATGCTGGGCTGGGAGCCCCTGGGAATTTCTTAGAGCTCCTGAAGTTGCTGGCTCACTACGACTCCATCCTCGAGCAGCACATGAAGGACCCAGTCAGCAGAGTGACATACCTCAGTCACCAGTCCCAAAACGAGCTCATTGCAGCTCTTTCCAAAGAGACACTGAGCACAATAATTGATGAGATAAAGTCAGCAAAGTTTTTTCTCAGTTATTGTAGATTCCACCATGGATATAACGAGAATGGATCAGTTTTCTCTTTCACTCAGATATGTCACCAAAACAGGCAGCAGCATTGAGCGCTTTATTAAATTTGAGGAGTTACCTGATGGCAGTGCGGCGTCCTTTTATGATCTTCTGCATGATTCGCTCTTTCGTTTCCCTGAGCTCTTTCGTGCCCCTGAGCTCTCTAGTTTCCCTGAGCTTCTTTAGTGTCCCCGAGCTCTTTTGTGTCCCTGAGTTTTCTAGTGTCTCCGAGCTCTCTAGCTCCCCCGAGATCACCCGGTGTGCTATTTTTCCTGAAAGTTTAACAAACATCAGCTTAACTATTGGTGTAGATATGTTGAATTTTGTTTTATGTGTACCCAAACTTGGAGTTTGTGTTTATGGGGGGGAGTGTTACGGCTGTCAGCAACACCCTCATGTGTGTAGTATAATGGAGAATGATATGAGATGCAAAACAGGCTGTGCCATCCCGTGCTGCTGATTGGATGGACCAGGAAAGCCCCGCCCCGTACCTGGAGAAGGGAGCTGCTGATTGGTGCGGCAGGCCACCACCTGACTGGCCAATTGAGAGGAGTCAATCAACTCTGCCTCCAGCTTAAAGAGCCTGATTGTTTGCAGCTGAGGGCAGCTGCCAGACCAGACTTTGTAGAGAAACTGTTTGAGAGTGTGAGGACGTGGGCCTAGGAGTAAGATTTAAAAACTGATATCCTTCCTTCATTTAGTCAATTTGTGTTGTTTTAGTCACACTAGGATCAGGGGTGCTGTGAGTACTGTTTTGTGTTTAACCAAGTATTTAAGTTGGAGAGGTGTTTTGTTTAATCTTTTGTTTTCATTTAGATTTAGAAATAGTCTTCCTTTTGAAGATCTCCTTTTGTTATATTCTGTTTTTGTTTTCCGCAGCACCCATCGGCCCACTTGTCCTTTCTGTTTGAGCACTGTTTGTCATTTACCTGATTCTGGAATAAATTTCCTTTCTAATAGCAATTACATCTGGTTTTATGTTTATGTCCTGATACCCCCAGCATAAGGACGTAACAGTGCATTATATTCTGAGTTAAACATGGATCTCACCACCGACGCCGTCCTGCCATTCCTCGTACCAACAACATGGATAGAGCCTACCCACACCTGAGCATTCTCCACAGGATTTAGAAAAGCCTTCCCATCAGCAGCACCAGTGCTGAACGAAGTTTCAGGCGTCTGCAGCTCATTAAGACATAGGCCTACTTGCGTCTGTGCATGGACGAGGTCAGACTGTCACATCTCACCTGGCTGAGTGTGGAGAGGGACATACTGTACATATTGATAAGGACTAAGTGGTTGGCAGATTTGACACCATGAAGGAGAGGAGGATGAAGATTTAATAAGGGACCGTGATATGTAAATAGTTTTGTTAGATGTATTTATTCTGGAGGATCGTTAAGCAGACAACAAAATGGAAAAAAAATCGTCTAAGAATTTATATTTTAGCTATGCATAAGTTATAAATCTGTTTTACTCAAAGTTTTAATCCCAGTTTTCATGTAGTACATTTAGCCTACCTATAGAGTTGTAAACAAACTTTGTGTTCAAAACAGTATAATAGTTCCATGTCAATTATACAGTGTGGCATGGATTGAGCGCACTTGGCCTGTTCATCACCATCACTGTCTATCGGCTGTCTCTGTCCGTGGTGCTGAAACATTTTCACTTGACTGGCAAACTGCTTCCTTTGTTTGTTTGTCAACACTTTGTCTTTTCTTTGTTTTATTTGACATATAGGCTGACTTGGCTCAACAAGTGACGCATAACATTTATTCATCAGATAATTTACCGTTTTTATTTAACGGTTTTAATTTTAAAATGACTTGGTAGCAGAGGGCCCCATGATGAAGCTCCGCCCACACTGTACTGAGAGTCTAGCTCCGCCCCTGGTGCCTCTGCTAAATAGTCTCAGGAAGGAACTTGTTCTGGTGGAACATTTGCACCTCGCTAAAGAAAACTCCTCATCCAACATTAAATGAAGTTAACTGTTGACACGATGCAGTAACGGGAGATATTTAAATGAGCTGATACATGGTTACACCTGATTGGCTCTTACCAGAGTATCTCCGTGTGACTTCGTCCACCAATCAGTCCCCAAACCTCCCAGTTAGAGAGGAAATGTCCTAAACATATTCTTTTGTAATCCTGCAGCTCCTAATATTTCCTGTTTCTTTTTTCACTTTTTAAGAAGAGAGAGGACAACTTAATCATCCTCACTGCTTCTCGACTCCATTTAGTTTTGTTTAAATACAAAATAAAAACAGATGAAAAATTCAGACTCAGTGTCCAAGGACCTTGAGGGTTACAACTTTAAAGCCATAGAAGTGTGTGTGTGTGTGTGTGTGTGTCTGTCTGTCAGTCTGTCTGTCTGTCTGTGTGTTGTTAAAAAGTAAAATGTTTCTCACCAAACTGTTGAGTGAGGATGAGGAGGGTGAAGAGGATCAGGAGCCTCAGAGTCCTCCAACTCTTCATTCGACCTGCCATCGTCCTGCAAGACACCACAAACACATAAAATACACACAATACACAACATACTAATCACAACAGAACAAAATTTGAAAACTGAAATAAATCATTTTCTGACTAAATTAGACCTACAATATATCAGTAACAGGTAATCATGCAAATCAGAAGTGATAGAGTACCCGGACCTGGTTGATCTCCCATCAAATTTTATAGAAATATATTTCCAGAAATTAGCCCCTATCCTTCGTAAAGTACTTAATGAAACGTTTGACAAGAAGTCATTACCACCGAGTGTGACGGAAGCTATTATCTCAGTTCTTCATAAAAAAGGCAAAGATCCCCTGAGGTGCGTATCATATTATATATATTTATTTGAACAGGGACAGGTGGATGGTGCAATAAAATACAGACAAAGTATTTACAGTATCGGTACAGATACATAAAGTCATAAAAATCTACAGACATTATTGTCCCCCTATCCCACCCCATCTAGAGCTAAAATTAGATCCAAACATTTGAGTGAAATGTAACATTTTCAAGATTTAGCGAGAATATGTGATGGTAATGACGTGGCTTTCTGTCATGGATCTTGAGGGCACTTTTATATAATGATTCAAGTGGCCTTAGGGCTGTTTTACATGCCTGAGACCAACTTGAAATACAATATAAAAAATGTGGAATAATCATTGCGTATAGGTATGTACTTGATGCCTCAACAGTAAAGGAATTTCTTAGGTTTCTGTAGTTTGATAGATTAAATTTCAGTGTGTTGCCCAGCTTTTTGATATGTTTTTTAAAGCTGAGATTTGGATCAAGCCCATTTACAAAGATGTCAGGACATTCTCTAAATTTGCACCTGTTTGTGAAAAACAGTCTTGTCAACATCCAATGTAAGACAGGAATTGTGCAGCCAGTCAGCACCCTATGCACTGCCTTTGTTAGTTTCATAGAAACCGCTGTGGCATTTTTCCCAAATGCAACAGAGGTTGCTCATTCTTCTGTGGAAGATGTTATAGTTTGAATAACACACATCAAAACATTTCACTTTGTGCTAGTGCTCTTACCCAGATGTAGTCCAGGACCTTTGCAGTTCAGATGACAGAAATTTAATTTTCTTAGGCCGATTTGTTGAATCAAAGAATCTTCAGGGAGACCGGATGGTGCAATAATAAGATCTTGATGTATTTGTGAGCAATTGTTCTGCAGAAATATGACTGATCTTCCTTCAGCATTCGTTTCTTATATACGAAGGCATAAACAGGAACACACTTCTCATTGGGACATCCCAGGAACCAACATCTCCATATAAGGTCACTCAAACTCCTGTATCCTTCCAATCTTTTATCCAACTAGTTGTTGGTTTGACTCCCTGACATACTTCTGACGTTCAGAACTAAACAATGGCAGAAAATCAAGTTTCATAACAGAGTCTTGAGACCAGGGTCAAAAAAGTTGACACAGAAAAATCTGAAACATAGGTTAAACATATTAAGTTTAAGTACTATAAGAAACGCTTGAATTTTCAAGCTTTTTGGTCTAAACGTCCTACTAAAATTAAAAGTGGTACAGCTCCCATAGACTTTGACACTCAGGGATGTGCCTGATATCATTGGAAAGGAAACACTCTCAAGTTTTTGTGATAAGTGTCAGGGTGATTCTAGGCCTTACTGACACAGAGTTACAGAGACTAGAATGGAGGTTTTTTATTTCTGTCCAAGTCATACATCTGTAAAATTAATAAAATACACTGCTGTAAACACATCTAGTGAGGTACAGTCAACACAATGTCATAGCCACATGTCTCAGCTTACTACAGAAAAAATCCAGAAGCCAAAAGACTCTACAATGGATTTTATATGAATATGTTTCTATAGATATGTCTGTGTGTTTTTCTGATTACCATTTGAAAAGTGCAAAGAAAAAAGCCAAAAAACTGCAAAATACAATAACAAAAACAATAAAAACATTTTGGTAGCTTTTTTCCTGATTTTTTTTTGCTTTTGTTCTGACTTTTTTGTGGCTTTCTCAGACATTTTTCACCTTTTTGTAAATTTGTTGCCTTTCCGACATGTTTGTACGCTTTTTGTCGCATTTTTGTCGACATGAAGCCCTACAAAAGTCATCACAAGAGTTCCTTAGCCATCATAGAATTTAGCACATCAATCAAAACAATGATACATTTTTTAACACCAACGTGTTTCACAGCCTGAATATGAAAACTCTCTCTCAGAGTCTCACAGTCGCCCAATCTGCCAAATTGAATTACCCCCGAATCAGCTTTGAATGTCAGGTAATTGCAGTTTAAAAAACACATCCCTGCGTTTTTGGTTTGGCGCACAACTAGGCGGGCAAAAATATATTGTGAACCTAAATTGGATCTAGATCTGCCAGGGGCCGTATTTGGCCCGCAAGCCATGAGTTTGACACATGTGCTTTAGAAGTTTTTCCACAACTACTTTATAGGCAACGGTCATGTTCACAACACACCTCATGCACCACAAACCCAGACAAACTATTTCCTGTTATTTTAAATCAAAGATGCCCCCACTTCCTTCCAACTCAGATAAAATTCTCAGACATGCAATTATTTAACTGTTTAAATATAAAAACAAGATTTCTGCCATGCACAGGACAAGCGATTGATTGTCTGTGTGTCTGTTTGTGTGTGTGTGTGTGTGTGTGTGTGTGTGTGTTTGTGTGTCTGTCTGGGTGTGTGTCTGTCTTTGACTAAAGTACAAGTAAAATTACCGGTATACAAATCTACTCAAGTACAAGTAAAAAAAGCTAATTTAAAATGTACTCAGAGTAAAAGTTTTACAGCAGGGGGAGATATACTTTTTTAATATGTATACTTATTTAATTAAATCAGAGTTTTTTTGCAATATGTTAGGGCACAAAGCCAAAAAAGCCAATTTTTACGTTAATCTCGATCGCTATAGCTACGTGAGTACTTTCGATAGAAAAAACCTCGACCCGAATCAGTGCAGGTAACACGGAGAGGCTGCAGCTACGTACTACAAGCGTCCCCTGAGCTAAAACGGCAGTGGTCAGGGCAAGTTTTAGAGTGCCTTTGTGCCTCTTAACAGACACAAAATGCAATTAATATGTCTGTGCCACATGAACACGGCCCTTACGTGTCAACAAGATGCGTTTTCAACTCAGACATTGTTTAAATTCACCTACCCTGGTCCCTGTCTCGATCCTGCTGGTAGCTAGCTTGCCCTGATAGCCGTTAGCCGTTACCTGCTAGCTGCCGTCCGGTGAGTGTATTCAGACAGGCTTCTGTGATAATCATCCCAATAACAATCCATGGAGCGGCGGTGGTGTTGCTATGTCCTTCAGTTACTGAAGGCTAGCTTTAGCTTGTGCTTGGAGCAGCTAGTTCATCTGCCTGTTTCCCCTCTGTCTGTCTGGTTCTTTCCAACTCTTGTGAGGCTAGTTCTTCGTCTGTATACTCGGGTTCGAATAAATAAGGACGACCATCAAACTCAAAAGGCTCTTCGTGTGTTGGATATCTGCTATATTCTCCATAGTTACGTTACTCCAAGCTTCTTCCCTTGTAAACAACTCTGCTCTTCACTCTTCACACACTACGCTCCAATCTGCACACTACTGTTTACCTTTTCCTGCTACAACTGAATTCCCAGGAGACAGCGCGATGCTACAGCTAAGCTTCAGTAACGCTATTCCTGTGCAAGCCACAGACATTGTTTATCCCGTTTCCATGTAGTTACATAGTCACTGATATGATCATAACCACTACAGTGCTCAATTACCTATTTTTGAGGGGGAAATAAAGAAAACTTTTCGCTGCGAAGGCATGATCTGTCCTATGCAGGATATCCACCAGACCACCGGCTGGCTAAGGGAACTAGCTACCACACAGATCGACACTGACAAGCCTCCTATCTACCAACACCAGATCAACACCAGATCGATTACACACAAAATGGATGAGCTACAAATACACACGGAACTGCTGCTTGATGATTTTTTACAAAAGCCTGGCTGAACACATTTATTACAGACAGAAGATAGCAGCTAACAGCTAACAGTTAGCAGCTAGCAGCTAACAGGCCAAGCTACCCACCGGCAGGATCAAGACAGGGTAGGTGAATTTAAACAATGTCTCAGTTGAAACGCATCTTGTTGACACGTAAGGGCCCTGTTCATGTTGCACAGACATATTAATTGCATTTTGTGTCTGTTAAGAGGCACAAAGGCCCTTATAATATGAAAACTCTCTGCTTCTGGGGGAATTTCTGAGTCTCAAAGTCGGCAAATCTTCCAAATTCTGCTTTGATGGTCAGGTAATTGCAGTTTAAAAAACACTTCCCTGTGTTTTGGTTTGGCGCACAACTAGGCGGGCCAAAATATATTGTGAACCCAAATTGATATACGGGCCGGATCTAAACCTGCCAGGGGCCGTATTTGGCCCGCGAGCCATGAGTTTGACACACTAGTGCAGTGCCCGTTTGGAACCGGCGATTGCTTGGCCTGTGGTATTGCTGCTTGTAGAATTCATCAAAACCAAATTGTACCCCAAAATGACTCATAGAAGGACCCCAAACCACTTCATATGCAACTCCACTGTATAGCCTACTACTGACTTACAGTGTAGGCTACGTCTACATCAGAGGAAGACGTTGTACTTCTGTATTTACCTGACAGAGAACGCTGCAGATTCAGAATGTAATCACAAAATATCAGACAGTAATCAGACATTAGCGTCATGGACTCATGGCAGTACGCTACCCACCCGGCCCGTTGTGAGCGCTAATCAGCACATATCTGCGTTCATCAACCACCAGGACCAGACTCTGTGTGTGTGTGTGTGTGTGTGTGTGTGTGTGTGTGTGTGTGTGTGTGTGTGTGTGTGCGCGCAGAGAGAGAGAGAGAGACAAAGAGAGACAGAGAGAGAGAGAGAGAGAGAGAGAGACAGAGAGAGAGAGAGATTTTTTTTGATTTTTGAAACCAGCTTTATTTGCTGCACATTTTCATTCTATTTCAAGGTTCAATAAATTACATCAGAACACATTTTGAAAATAAATAAACTACATGAGCACGTCTCCAAAGGCAGGGGCGTAGTAAGCTTTTCAAAAGTGAGGGGGATGGATGTGATTTGTTTATACAATAAAAACGATGGATAATCGTACTGTTTGTTAACATGGGCAAACGGAGCATAATCTAATTACGTATGTGCTAATTTGCATAAATAGCACAACAGATTTAAACATTGGGTATAGCCAGATGAAAATGTCTTGTTGACATATAACAGTAAAAGACTTAATATTAAGGTCTGAATGGAACCATTTAGGCTACCCATGAGCATGAATACATAGAGGCAGGACTCATGCAACGGTCATGCTCACAACACACCTCATGCGCCACAAACCCAAACAAACTATTTCCTGTTATTTTAAATCAAATATGCCCCCACTTCCTTCCAACTCAGATAAAATTCTCAGACATGCAATTATTTACAGTTTTTTTCAACTGCTTACAAACAAAATCTTTTCACGTCACACGATTTTTGAAACCTCTCACTCAAAGTGCAAAATTACACAGAAAATCTCCAAAACCATCAGCTATTTCTCAGCCTTTCACTCAGTTTTCAATTACATAAAACACTTTTTTCAAAACACTACACACAACTCTCTACCTAAGACACAACAATCTAACAGGAAGTGGCTTGCTTTCCTTTTCTAAACACAACCAATCAAAATGCTCCACTTGTTTAACAGGGCACACACACACTCCTCACATGTGCAAACACATGATGTCATAACTGAACACTAACCAATCACTGCTTTAGTATAGGCCTATACAGAGGTCAAAGGTCACATTACCTGTTTGGAACAATGGATGCCAACAATAGACAGAGAGCAAGAGGGGGAGGAGGGACAGACAGGGGACGACAACGAGGAGGAGGAGGAGGGAAGAAGAAGAAGGAGAGCCATCTCTGATGAGATCAGGGCCACATTTATTCATCATGTGATCAACCACGGATTGACCAATGAGAGAAGCCCATCGTGAGCAGCTTTACAGTGGCGTCCATACTGCATGCAGCTATCTAATGACTATTTCAGCATAACTAATCAGACTTTGTTTGTGCATACAATCCCCCCCCACCACCACCGCCACGACACACAAGCACGCACACACACACACACACACACACACACACACACACACACACACACAAACACACACACACACACACACACACACACACACACACACACACACACACACACACACACACACACAACACACACATATTCTTTATTCTAATGATATCTTTGGTTTACATATATTTGTAGTGTTGTGTTCTTGTTTCATGCTACTGTAAACAACACTGAGCTACTCTTACTAACATGATGTTTTGCCCAGTAAATATTTTCTGTTTTACTGTAACATTATATTGTTTTTACAGTGCACTTTTCAACCCCTCTCAGCAGATTACTTTCTCTCTAGAACAGTGTTCCTGATTTTTGTTGATGAGCAGCTTTAGTAAAACAGATCTGTAATATTTTTCTCTCCCTCTTTCTAGTTTCTTTCCTTCTTATCTTGTTTCTATATGCTTTGTTATTCCAGCCAGAGGCTTAAAGAGTACAAACATATTCTACTCAAGTAAAAGTACTCTTACTTTGATGAACTTTGACTAAAGTACAAGTAAAATTACCGGTATACAAATCTACTCAAGTACAAGTAAAAAAAAGTTCATTTAAAATGTACTCAGAGTAAAAGTTTTACAGCAGGGGGAAATATACTTTTTTTTATATGTATACTTATTTAATTAAATCAGAGTTTTTTTGAAATATGTTAGGGGCACAAAGCCAAAAAACTCAACAAAGGAAAAAAACAAAATGCCCAAACAATTTTTGACTCAGTAACAGATGTGATTTAGAACAACACTTCAAACAAAACATAATTAGTTAAAAGTTCCACTTCCAGGATGTTTCGGTGCCGCTGGATGTCGCTTTTTTTGGCTTTTTTCGCCCTTTTTCGCCCTTTTTTGCCTTTGTTGTCGCTTTTCTTTCACCTTTCTTTCGTCTGTGTTTCGCCCTTTTTTGGGGGTCTTTTCACTTGTTGTCGCTTTTCTTTCACCTTTTGTCTCTTTGTGGTAGTTTTGTGTTTCTTTTTCACATGTTACATGTTCCACCAAAAACGTTCCTTCCTGAGACTATTTAGCAGAGGCACCGTGGCTCTGTCTGGAGCTTAGCCCCGCCCACGATGATTGTGATTGGTTTAAAGAAATGCCAATAAACCAGAGCAGGTTTTCCTCCCATCCAGGAATGCTGTGTGGACTAGTCAGACCTTCCTCCACAGAGCTGTGGAGGAAGGTCTGGACATGGGAGACAACTAATTTATATATTTTCTTAAAATGCTAATAATAATAAAGTGCAGCATGTGAAAGATGTACACAAAAATACTACATATGCGTTATGACAAAGATCCAAATCAATGTATTGACTTGTAGAGAAACTGAATTCCGTGTTTCTGATTCATATTTAGTCATCATGTGTAGTCAACATGTTGCTGTGGAGTAAAACAGATGATAGTTTACTAATGAGCAGCGCTCAGAGCTCCCACGGTCCCTGAAGATGTGTGTTGTTGTGGCTGTTACCTGGAGGCTCGCTGCCTTCAGGGTCCACCTCACACCTCACACAGAGGAACACAGATAACGTCACTGCAGCTATTTCATATCATCATATGGCTTATTTATTATTATTATTATTATTATTAAAAAAGCGCAAAAAAAGTGTCCAAAAAATCAAGAAAAGAGCAGTTAAAACCATAATAATAATCCAAATAAAGATATAAATAATAATATGAGAAGTCAAATTATCAGATCATATCAGAACGTCACTAAAAAGTTGTTAAAAACGTAAAAAAAACATGTTTTATGAAATCTGAAAGTGAGACTTACTGCGGATCAAATAATCCAAACTGGGCTTTTTCTTAAGTTTTTTGTGTGTCTGAACATTTTCAATGTTTTTGTCGTTTATTCCGACATTATTGCCGCTTTTTAAAAATGTTTTTTTTTCGGCTTTTGACATTGTTGTAGTTTTTTTTCAAGGTTTTCTTCAACAATTTTCACAATCAGAACCAGCTTTATTGGCCAGGTTTGCATAAACAAACGAGGAATTTGACTCTGGTTAATCATTGCCCTCAAAGTACAACACTCACTTAACATAGAAAGAATAGAAACAGAAAGGACAGTAGGAAATGTAAAAAATAATAAATAAATATTAAAACAAAAAAGTATGCAGTATAACACAATATAATTCACTAATTTACAAAAAATATACAATAACAATTGAAGAGAGGGAAAGAATAGTGCAATATGAGTATAGTCTGAGATTAAATATTTAAATAGAAATATAGTGCAAGTCAGTTCAGTGCAATGGTGATATATTAATAACAATATTGCACAACAACTATTTTTTCGATATTTTTTCCCAACACATGCAGACATGTCACGTGGATGTGATGTCTGCATCATGTTGCATTAACCCCCCTGATGATCCGTCTCCGAGGACTGACTGCTCATTAGCTCTTTCCCACGCCGGCTCATCATCTTCATCGTAGCTCAGTCTGAGGGAGAGAGACTGGCGTGAAGACGAGAAACAAACAGAAACATGAGCGACTTATCCTCTGAAAGAAAACCCGAGATCCTGGTGAACGGGGAAGAGGAGCAGCAGGACGCCGCTGACGCTCCGGGGGATGAACGTTCAGAGGAGAGAGTTGTTTCTGCAGGAAGAGAGACTCAGATGAAGGTGCAGTCTGTCTTCCAACAGGTGCGTCAGCAGAAAAACCTTTGAAACATATTGTATATTTAATACAACAACCACAGGAGTACAAACATATTCTACTTTAGTCAAAGTACTAATACTTTGATGAACTTTAAAGTACTTTTTAAACTTAAACTGAACATTTTCATGTTTGAATAAAGTTAATGTGCATAAAAGGGTACGGAGGATAATAAATAATAAATAAATAAATATGAAGAAGAACATTTACCGGTATAAAAATCTACTCAAGTAAAAGTAAAAAGCTGCTCATTTAAAATATACTCAGAGTAAATGTTACTTCTTTAAAACAGCCGGACGGATGTCTTATTTGTAGTTATTGTCAGTGGTGTAGACTATGTGATACGCAGCTATAACCAGTATACCCACTAAGAAAGCTCCAGGATTTCCATATACCCACTTAAAATGGCCAATGGCACGCAACAACATACTTTGCATTGTAATTTTGATATATTTTGAATTGTCATCTGTGTTTTTCTTCTTCACATAGGATAAATAAATAGACTGGGTAAACACAGCCCGATCTGCCGGCGATTTGATTTGAGTTGATTTCTCCACAGACTAATGTTCAATCAAATCTATTGAGCTTGGTCTGGTGATAGCCAGACTAATAAATAAAGGTATTTCCACCGTAAATTGGTGCATAAAAGTGTATCCGATGGGCGCCTGGTTAGCTCAGTTGGTAGAGCACGCGCCCATATATAGAGGTTTACTCCTCGACCCAGTGGCTGCGGGTTTGACTCCGTCCTGCAGCCCTTTGCTGCATGTCATTCTCCCTCTCTCTCCCCTTTCATTTCTTCAGCTGTCCTGTCAATAAAGGCCTAAAAATGCCCAAAAATTAATAATAATAAAAAAAGGTGTCTCCGAATAAGTCGTTGATGCTCAAAACTCCCTGGGGGAGGACACCCAGACCCAGACCCCCCACTATGATATGGCCCTGATATATATATATATATACAGTACAGTATACCCACTACAATACATTACACTACACCACTGGTTATTATACATATTACATAAATAGAGACATAAAGTCTTTAGTGATTTGATAAGAGCTGCTTTCCATTTCAGTTTGTTGAAAACAACGTTACAGAGATTTTTATTTACTTTTTTTTACTCCGTAACGGATGTGATTTAAAATGTAGAAAAGACCAATACTTCAAACAAAACATACTGAAGTACACAAAACAACTACTCAATTACAGTAACATGAGTAAATGTAATTAGTTACTTGTCCACAGTGATGGGAATAACGGCATTATAAATAACGGCGTTACTTTTTTCAGTAACCTTGTAATCTAATTGATTACTCTTCCCCTCTCAATAACGCCGTTACCGTTACTGCCAAAAAATGTGGTGCGTTACTATAATTGAAGCTGTTTTTTTCATCAGACCAACTAGATCTCTGAGGCGAGAGGCAAATACTTTTTTTTACTGTTGTTCCTTGGTTATAAATGCTGACGATTGGCTGAGGTTGAGTAAAATTTCATGGTAAGCCAATCAGAGGTAGAGTTGGGCGTGTTGAAAGCACGCATAGTCGGACACACAAGAACAACACAAGCGAGTCAGTCAACGAGAGCCCAAATAATCCAAAAGTAGCCTTGTCTAAATGGAAGTATAGCCATTACTTTTCCCTCCAAGAAATTAAAGGAAAAAATGTAATCGTGAAATGCACATTATGCCCTGGGCAAAAGTGCCCAGTTGTGGCCTGTTGAGGGGCAATAAATATCAAAAGTTCCAAAACATCTATTGTGTTATTTGTATGGATCCACTATATAAACATAATATCTACATACATGGCATCTGATTGGAGGCTAGTCTCACTTTGTCCCACAGCAACATTAATATAGTTTAGATTTGTGTACATTGTTTCTGTTAATAATGTATTGTATTAAGTGTCCATTTCACTATAATATTCAGATTTATCATAAATAATTCAACATGCACATGTATTTTAAGTTCCATTAAAGAGGGGTGGATGGGGTCACATTTGAGCATTTAAAAATGTACTTGAAAGTAATGCACTAGTTACTTTCTGAAGTAACTAGTTACTTTTATGATTTGTAATTGAGTATCTAATTTAGTTACTTTTTGGAAGAAGTAACTAGTAACTGTAACTAATTATTTTTTTAAATAACTTGCCCAACACTGCTTGTCCAGGACTAAATGAAGATGCTGATTACTGTCTCAATCACTTTCATTTCCTGCATTCTGGAGAAGTGTTCTGCAACAATATAAATATATTTATTTATGTAAAGGAAATTATAATAGTGTTTTTGGAGGGGTTGCACTGGCCAGTTTTGGTTATCCCCCCTGTAAATTACGCCTATGGCAGAACGACTTGGGGAACAAATCTAACCCTTGTGTTATCCTCCAGGGTCAAAATTAACACTTTTTTAGACACTGTTTTTAAATTTTTTACATTTTTGCTTTTTTCCACATATTTCTTGCTTTTTTGACGTTTTTGGTGCTTATTTCAATGTTTTTTGGCACCTTTTCTTCCATTACCGCCAGTATATTCACCACTAGAACCAAGTTATTTACACTAGTTTTACACTTATTTTTGGAATTCCTGGTCAATAAACCTAATTTATATAAAATTATCATTTTTTGTGTTAGAAAAAAGCAGAAATTATGAATGACTTTTACTAAAAGTTAAGATCAGAGGAATGAAGGTAATGGCTAATCACAGATATGTCAAAGTTTAGTCAAGATAATGCTATAAAATTGAATAAAACACCCAGAATTCAATGAAAGTAGAGATCTCATCCTTAATTTCACTTGTGAAGAGCGTGTTATGGAACCATCCATGGTATTTTGGGGCAATTTGGTCGAAAGAAACCCAAATGTCTGATGTAGAAACTTTTGAAAATGGGTCAAATTGGACCCGAGGACAACAGTGACAAATTACGATTTTTCTGCCAGATATTGCGATTATGATTGGATTTGCGATTTTTAAACTGAACTTGATTTCAAAGCGATTAATCATTTCAGCGCTACTTCTTCTAATAATCTAAAAACCTTTAATATTGGCTGTTGATTTGTGTCTATCCTACTGTCTACTTTATTCCCTTAAAATGCCCATATTTAATGCTGTCTTTTTTAAAACTTTATCCTTGCACTGCTATAGTTTTTATATCATTATGTCTACATTATTCTCTTATATTGTCCATATTTAATGCTGGTCTCTAGACTTTATCCTTGCACTATTGGACATATTTGCATACCACCATGACACACACTCTCATAGAGCACCTTACCATGCAGACTGACACACACACACACACACACACACACACACACACACACACACACACTCTCTCATAGAGCACCTTACCTGCCCTGTCACTGCAAGCCTCTCATGCTTATACATCCCTTAGTACATTCATGTGGATTTGTTATTTTATCATCCTGTTTATGATGTCTGTGTATGTTGTGTGTGATGTCTTTAAGGCTACTGGGATCTTGAATTTCCCCTTGGGGATCAATAAAGTATCTATCTATCTATCTATCTATCTATCTATCCATCTATCTATCTATCTATCTAAAGGTACGTCAGCAGATCCGATCCCAGGCGGGAGAGAAGAGCAGCATCCAGCAGCTGGTGCAAAGAGTCCGAGACCGAGAGACTGAACGGGTGAACGCTGATGCTGAGAGATGGGACGGAGAAACTAAGAGTGAAGCTGGGGGACAGGATGTCCGGAGAGAGGAGACGCAGACGTACCAGAGGGATCCAAAGGAAGAGGAGCTGTGTGCTCTCTTGGAGGAAAAATTAGAGGCTAGTAAAAAGGCCCTGAAGGATGAGTTTGAAGTGCAGATCTCTCAGGTAATACTAATAATTTACAGGGTTTCAACTGCTCTTTAAGTCTCTTAACTAAGTCTTCCTAATGCCTCCTGCACACTGCCTGCATAGTGTGAGCGTATCAGCTGCATGGCGTGTCCGTTTTTAATTCGGCTCCCATGTTAACAGGTTAGAGCTTGCACACTGCCTGCGTGACATGCACGTCTCAGAAAACGCGTGCATGCTAGAAATAGGACCAATGCCTATTTTTCACGAGACACGCAAGCGTGTTGGAAGCGTTTCCAGACAACATAGAATACGAAAATATGTTTATATGTCATTTTGACATGAATGCATTTAATAAATGACATTTTGATGTTTGAAAGTCTCGAGGTTTTGACATAAATGCAGATATAAATGTCATTTAAAAAAATAATAATAAATAATTATCGATTTTCAAATATTACACCTGTCAATACAGAAGGAAATATTCTGGAGCCTACAGTATTTTGCCGTCAATCCTGCCGACGTTGTCTTTGCTGTAATCAGATCAGTATATATTTATGTTTATGGGAAACATACATGTGTACAGACAAGGCTAGCAGCAGCAGCAGTCAGACACCTTTCTGGTGTGCAAAGACATAGAAAACGCCACGCAGCTGACACGCCACGCTCACGCCACGCTCACGCCACGCTCACGCCACACAGCCAGTGTGTTCATGCTCATTGAAATGTTCCCGCAGCGCTTTTTTTCTGTGGTGTTGTAGTTCTTTCTTTCGCTAGTGCTATTATAATTCACTGTATTAAGACTACAAATGAGACCATTTTAAAAGTAATGTTTTAGGACCGGTATTGAAAAAAAGTAAACAACACCCAATCCTACTCTGGCTCCTCTACAGGGTGACTAGACACCTTGAATGAGAATCAGGAAATCAGAGAATTGTTTCCCGACTCTGACATCTGACATTTTTTGTTTTATTTTTAATGTCCTGATATATGTAGGGCTTAAATTCCACTCATAATGGTCTCAAAAGGTCTTAAAAAGTCTTGAATTTGACTTGGTGAACCTGCTGAAACCCTGAACTTAGCACCTTTCATACACTCAGAAGAATACACATACAAGATATATCTGTGTATTAGCTAGAGTAGTTCTGATCTTATTAATGTACTATATATGATTTAGGTGTTTGGCCTTTAATTAGGGTAACTGTTCATTTACTGTCTAATACAAACATTATTTCAAATGTGATACAAATTATAGTAATAATAATAACTTTTATTTATATAGCGCCTTTCAAGAAACCCGAGGACACTTAACAGAATTAGAGGTTATAGGCTGTGGTGAACAGGCGGTCTTTGAAGAGTTTTTTAAATAATGTCCAGGGATGTAACATTGTGGATATCTGCAGGGAGGGTGTTCCAGAGGGATGGGGCTGCAACACTAAAGGCTCTGTCTCCAAAGGTACAGAGCCTGGTGTGGGGAACGGAAAGCAGGCCAGCGTCTGAGGACCGCAGGTCTCGGGGTGGGGTGTATGGATGGAGAAGGTTGGAGAGGTACAGTGGGGGCAGGGCATGGAGGGATTTGTAGGGGAGAAGGAGGATTTTATATGTGATGCGGGACTTCATTGGGAGCCAGTGAAGGTAGATGAGGGTTGGGGTGGGTGAGGACCCTGGCGACAGAGTTTAGGACATACTGGAGCCTGTGTAGGGTTGTGCTGGGGACCCCAGAAAGGACTCCATTACAGTAGTCCAAACGGGAGGTTATGAATTCATGAATGAGCGTTTCTGCCACGGAGTCAGAGAGTGATGGCCGGAGTCTGGAGATGTTTTTGAGATGAAAAACGGCTGATTTGGTGATGGATTTGATGTGAGTATGGAAAGAGAGGGTGGAGTCCAGGATTACACCAAGGTTGCGGACCTCAGAGGATAGGTAGATGGCGCACCCATCAACATCCAGGATGAGATCTCCAACCTTCTGGAGCAGCGCCTTGGGGGACCATTGGAGTAAACAAACTTTCATCTCGTAGCCCTGTGCACATAACGAGGACGACGTAGGAGTCCAAGGGATTTTATGTCGGCAATGCAAGCTGGAGCGACGTACCAAATGACGTTGGGAAGTTGCAGTGAGGAATATTTTAGGAGCACTATTTTCGGCAGTGCAGAGAGGTAGTGGCCAACACTAACATTAGCTGTAAGTGTTAGCTATTCGCTAACATGAACATGGCTAAAAGAGCTCTACGGCAATCAGATGTGCTCGGCAAGCCATCAGTCGGTGGAAGCTAATAGAAGCTAGCTGGCATAAGCAAACAGCTGACCAGGTGTCTCGAAGCTACCAAGTGATCGGCGGAGACAGGGAGTACATGTACTTGAAAGAGTCGGGCAGTCGTGGCAGACGAAGGTCCAGTCGGGAGTTTGGATGGAGAGTCCACTGAAGTCCACTGTGGTCTGAAGGGATAATCCTCGCTAGATCACTAGCTAGTGGTAACCGTTAGTCAGGAGGTTGACAGCTAACGTTAGCCAGCTGAAGCTTACAGTCGATCGACGGTGAGTAACGCACGTTACACAGGCTGGCAGCATTCAGAGTCCAGAATTGATAAGTCAAAGCAAGGGATAGGAAGGTGTTGAGAATGACCAAGACCTAATCTAAAAGTTACGGTAATTAATTTTCTAGAAAACAAAAAAAATATTAATTTCGCAGATTGTGAAGCGACAATTCACGCCAGCGTCTTCACGTTCCATCTATATCTGATTGTATGGCTTATTACGTCTTTTTAATGTACTGTAACATGAAGTGCGACCATTCTGTTTTTTGTAATCGTTTCAGGAGCTGAAACTGTAATTGTGAGCCATCCCTTTACTAACCCAACAGGACTGTGTGTTTGTGTGTGATGCAGGTGAGTAAAGAGATGCAGGCCTACACCGACCGGGCTCTGAAAGACTTGGAGTGTAAGATGCAGAGCAGGAAACCGAAACCCGCTGCCGCTGCCACCACCGCCACTCCGTCTCTGGCGTCCAGACGAGGACGAGTCCTGACTCGGACCATGACCACGATCAACCCCAAGACGTGTACCCCAGTCATCGTCGGCCCCCGCGCCAAATCAGAGTCTCTGAGCTCCTCTAAGCGGGAAAGCGGTCGGCTCGTCCTGAGAGATCCGCTGCTGTCTCTGCAGAGTCGCCGGCCGCTGCCTCGCCCCGGCCCGCCGCTGCCTGCCGCTGGTCCTCCGCTACCTCAGTGCAAAAAGCCCATCGGCCCCAAAACTAAAACAGGAAACTGACCCAACCAGGGAGATAAATCTTGATCGTTTATGTCACTTGTGTCAAAGTCAAGACCCGCGGGCCAAATTTATTTGTTTTATTTGTTTTTATTTTTGTATTATTTATCTCAAACAATCAACAATGTTGCAAAACAAAACAAAACAAAACAAATTAAAACCACCAAATTAAAACACAATCAGAATTTACCAAAAGGAGCAGGCGGAAGCATACAGCTTATTAGGTCCTACCCCTACTTCACAATATCATATTATTACAAAACAAATAGATGTGCTAATACAGCATACAATATTTCAGGACTTACAATAACTTACAACAAAATACAACAATACCTTTACATTACAATTCCATTCCTGTTTTGGTCTATTCCTTTCTGTTTTGGTCAAGTATTGATTTCTTTAATCTATTTTTGAACTGAATGATATTATGGCTCTGTTGGATGTCATTGTTCAGTCCATTCCATAAGGTCACCCAACAAACTGAAACACACATGCTTTTAATCACAGCTCGCACAAGAGGTTGTTTGAACATACATTGTCCTCTAGATGATATCACCCGTCTCTTTCATTAAACATTGCACATATGTTACATGGTAAATTATTTTCCTTAACTCTTAACATAAATTGTGCAGCACCATATCAACTTAAGGCTCTGACACACCAACCCGACGGCCGACCGTCGGCAGAAAAGGCTGTCGGACTCACAGCCTCTCCGAGTTGGTCAAAAAAGTGCCTCAGAACACACCGAAGCGCGCGCCGACTTGAGCGTACCTTCTGCGTGTGCACGAGACGTAATACGTCTCCATAACAGCAGGCAGCGCTAATCTGTATTGTCGGCCAAAAAATTTAAACCGGCAGCTGATTGGACGAACGCATTACGTGGGTCTGGCTTCTCCCCGACCATAATGGCAGCTCGTTCGGAATACGATCAAGCAAGTTTTTGTCGCTTTTTTGGTGAGAGATCCGCTGCTCTCTCTGCAGAGGTGCCTGCCTGCGTTAGCATTCCACATTTTGCTGTAAGAACCACAATGACTGCTGCTGCTCATAAAACACAGTGAGGGGCCAGAGTTTGACACATAGGTTTCTATCCTGATAACAACCCCGGACCAGAAGCATTCACGTCAAAATTGTTACATTAAATAGAGACACTTCAGGTGTCTCACTCAACAAAGCCCTGTGTAGTTTTCTCTCTGTTTTTCTGAATCAAATGATGTATAAATCAGGCTGTGAATGCTTTCTGAACAAAGCCCTGTGCAAAAAGTTCCAGAACATAGATAGGAACCGAAGTGGAAGGTTTAGTGTGTGTAAGTGCTGCTGAGGTGGAGATTTCTATCTCAGAGTCTGAGAACAAATATATGATTATAACATTCAGACATTTTGAAGCCCCTCCAGGTGAACAGGGTCAACATTTAACTAACAAATATCAGCATGAAACCTTTCTGAAATGTGATGTTTAAATATGCAAATGAGGCATTTTCTAATGCTAACCTTTGGTGAATTTAGGAGAAATCTACAGACACACAGTGACAAAGTGTAGTAAATAAATGTTTCCTTTGACCCAGCTGAAAGAAGACTGAAGAAGTTTCTGATTTTAACTTTAAGGTAGTTTGGGTTTAGACAATATTTTATATTTTGAAAAGTTTACGTTTTATGTGAAGCGACAATTTTTATTTGTCGGGAACACAACAGTTTACTCTTCAGTTGAGTTGAAAATGTTGAAAAGTCACCAGCACACCTCAACAACTTTAAACGAACGGTTACGTTCAGTTGGTTTGGTATGTTTTAAAGCTATAGTGTGTAGTTTCTGTCTTCCCCGTGAGGAATTCTAAGTAATGACAACAACACTGTCGGCGCATCCACATGATACAAGTCTTCTGCGATCATGCATTGCTGATTGGGCCGCATTTTTCTGTCCAAGCCCGGCCCGCGTCCGACAGAGCAGTAACCGCACCTGACCCGAGCCCGACACAGTTAAAATCTCACTTTTTTCTCATACTAATGACACAAGGAAGCCATTCAGAAATGTCAACAGATGAGGCATCAGCGCACACGGGGCAACAAGCGCACGTTAGCACAAGCACGCACAAGAGGCCCAATCAGCTACATAAACAAATTTCCGCACACAGAAATACGGATGTTAGGGTAATATTTTAAATTTATTTTAATAACAAAAACGAATCTTTGCATCAAGTAAAACAGGCCCATTGGCTACCTACATAATAACCTGTTTTAAATTTAAAATGTTCAATGCCTTATCGCGCTGATGTGACCGAGCCCGACCCAAACCCAGACATCATTTCTAGATATCTGTCCGAACCCGGCCCGTCGGGTACCGTCGGGTCCCGTCGGGTCCGGTTGGGTCCCGTTGGTAACCGTCAGGCTCGGGTCAGGTATCCATCCTCTATCACGCAGCCCCCTGCCCAGGACACGGAGGATCAAAAAAACATGATGGACTCTTTAGAAGAGGTCATTATCTTCACTTGAGTTCCTGTGCGGGAAAGTCGCCAGACGCCACAATCTTCTGAACACAGTCATACTGAGAAATACAGAGAGAGTTGTGTGGAGCTGATAGTCTTAATTAGCTTTGTAGCAACTCATTTTGTAATGTCTTGAATGTAACGGACGTTCATTAATGTCAAAATGTTACGCACTACAGCTTTAATGAACCAAATGAGGCATTATCTTATGCTAACTTTTGGTGTATTTAGGAGAAATCTACAGACACAAACAGACAAAGTTTCGAAAAATAAATGTTTTCTTTCTGTTTTGGAAGATAAATAAACTGAATAATTGTGTTTTGCCTGCAGTGTAGTGGGGGGGAAATTGTTCTAACTTCTGTTATAATTTGACACCATTAATAAAGTTGAATTGAATAGTGTCTCCCCGTCTGTTATTACTTGTTAACCCCCTCTTGTCTGTGAAAGGTGCTATATAAATAAAGTTTACTTACTAAAGTTTACTTACCCAACTTCCCAATGTCATTAAAAGCCTGTGTTTACCATCCATTGTTTTGATTGAGAGACCCCTAGTGGCAGAAAGTTAAATATTGTACATTTAATGCCATTATTTGATGTGTTTTTTAAACTGTAACCCTCCCCCTGACTGCTGTTTTTATTAAGAAGTAGCAGCTGCAGTTCCACCAAGCTCCCACTGAGTGTCGCTGTCTGACTGCTCTGTAATGGGCGTTCAGGGAACTGCTGAAGGAGAGAAGAGAAAAACACAGTTTAGATACAGGCAAGGGAGAAGCCATGAGAGTCCATGAAAAGCATCATAACATTTCAGCAACATTTTGGTAGATTGGAAATACTTCAGTATGTGGCAAGATTGGGAATGATTGAGATTTCTCTTGGCACAGTTACCAGAAGACTTACAACTTTCAGACAGGTTGCTCACGTCACATCTACGTCGTCAAGCTCAGTTTGAGGCTGTGCAGTACGCTCTGAATGCACCAGTTTCAAGTAAACGCACCGTCTGTGTTGTTTTTCCAACAACGGCAGCTGCAGACCACTGTTGAATCCTCTACAGTGAAATACAGTCACACTTTACACCGTTTAGCTGTCAGTATTAACACATAACTGTGTTTAATCCAGCTGCTAGCTAGCGGCAGGCTAAGCAGCGGGGATAGAGAGTTGGGCTCTGGTTTGTTTTTTTCTCATTCCGGTGATGTCGCTGAATGTGCGTTAGCACGTTGGCTGTGTTACAAACATACCCTACGAAGGTGGAGCAACGCCGACAACGTCATTGTCTTATATCTCTCCGTTGCTAGCTGATCAGGAACCTGCAGGCGGGTCTTCCAGCTCCGTTGTTTCATTAGCACTAGACTGACTCGCACGCAGTTAGATGGTTTGTACGTTTTTTTTTATTTAGCAAGTGATCCTTGGTCTGAAGAACAACAAAACACTGTCTTGTCCTCTGTACGTCTACAGCCCACCTTCTTCTCCTCTAAATTTCTTCAGGTAAAGCAGCTGGGAACAGTGTGGTGGGGGGAGGGGGCTGTTTTCTTAAAGTGGCTACGAGTAACTTTTAGTTTCTGTTGATTCTAGCGGCCCCTTTGAACAAAAGCCACACCTGCTGTTGTAAATATCTTTTTTAGTGTGTGTCAGCAAGTGTTACATGCGGTAACTTAGCCTACTTTGCGAGATGGGCTGGTTCAGACCGCAAAACATTTCCTGAAATGTTTTTACAATGGTTTTATCTCTGAAGTGAATCTTTGGTCTGAACTGGGCTTTAGACACCCAGACAGACAGGGGCTGCAGATGAAATGTCAAAAAATATCCTCCTATGTCCTTTCCTAACCACTTTTCATTATTAACACCGATGGTAAATGTCATGAGGTGAAGGAAAGGAGTGAAGGAGACTTCTAAAGGAGTTAGGAAAAGAGAACCGCGGAGGGAGGAGAATCTGAGTGTCCTTACACTCGGCTGTAATCATGTAACGGCGGATATTATTGACGTGGGTCAGCTGTTCTGAAGGTGGACTAGAGAAAGACATCTGGATAATTGGTGGGTGGGTTTGGGTGGATTATTTAAGGTAATTGATTCAGATGCCATCACAGCCGATCCCTGCATTCTCACATAACATTAATACTTTCATACATGATCAAAATAATGTAATCATATCTGTAGTGACTTTTAACAAAACACATACAATATATTGAAATAAGCAATAAGAGGGAACAGCTAACTTGGTTCAGACGCCGCTCTGGGCCCTAAATAAACCAATATTACCTGAGCTGTGCTAATAATAAACCAATATTAGGTGATCTGAGCAAATAATAAACCAATATTAGGTGATCTGTGCTATTAATAAATCATCCCAGTTTTAGGAAAACTGCCCACACTCAGCGGATTAGAGGGAACCTTGTACAATTGTAGAATATCTTTAATATCTAAAACTAAATTGGTTTTGCAACTGAAATATGAAGAATCAACATTGGGATCAGAAATGTAATCAAATCCGGATTGTGTGAATCAGAATTGAATCGATTCAAGAAATCAGATTCCCAGCCCTGATTGTGACAGCCGGAGCGCTAGCTGAGGCTCATTGGTACTGTAGTTCTAATAAAGACAACGGTCTGTCAGATGTGTGGGATCAAAGTGTGGTCACTGTGACAGCTTCAGGACATTTCCTGTGTGTAGTTTCTGTGTGTTTCTGTGGAACTAATTGTTCTGTGTCTTTACACAGGTTGGGTATCATTTGTTTATTTTCCCTAGATGGTGCCTGAACCAATACTTTAATGTCAGCGACATTAAAGAACAAATTGTTTATTGATGAGGCCATATGGTCAGATTTAAATGATTTAAAAAAAATATCAAAACTAGAACTTATTTTACCAGTGAGTTGCTGTTAAACAACAAAAAGAAGAACCATAAGATTGCAGAAGCAGAGCAACATGCTGGAAAAAGTCTCTTGATAGTAAAGGTTGCTGATCCCTGACAGAATCAATAGTTTGATCAGTAATCAGTATAATGTTTAGTCGAGCTGTAGTTGAGTTGCGTGTAAAAGACTTTCTGCTGATGTTCACATGGCAACGAGACTGTGCTAGCGTTAATCTGATGGAACATTCAGAAACCACAGTCCTACATTCTGTCATGTGTGTGTGTGAGCAGCTTCTTATCAGACCATGAGTTTCACATATATTCAGTTCAGAGAAGTTCCCTTCAGTCCACAGAGTGGAAACTTTAATGGAGCCATCAGCGACACAGAGACACACAACCACACTCTTTTTCCTACTTTACTTCTGTCAAACTTCATCCTGAGAGGCCGTGTGCTGGATGGGAGGAACTTCCGGCCAAGGTGGCTGCAACAGCCTACAACCAAGATGCCCGCCAGCCTAAAACTACAACACCCAGGTCAGCATCAGTGAGAGCCAGCTGCCAGCAATCCAGCAGTTGACTGGAGTTTAACAAGGCAGAGACAGATATGTAGTGCTTTTATTTAGTTAAATTTAGTTAAGTAGTTTAGTTTCATGTTCACACACACACATGCAAGACAAGTATAGTTAAACTTTGGAAACAATAAATTAGATAATAGAATCAATAACACAATAGACATTTGTAGTGGCAATCTGTCGACAAAAAATGCCACTACAGGGAATTTGAAGCCATTTCCAACTCTTGCTGTTGCAAAAAATGAGGTCCTCCATCGTCGTGTAATTAATTCTTTATTGTATAAATGTATTTAAAAACACATACAAAAGACTGACTTGAAAGATTAAAAAACGAACAGACTAGATCTAAAAACCATCATTATCACAGAGCTGAGGTTGAAAAACTGTGTGGCTTCATAGACTCAAAAACTCGTTACTGGCTCACCTGTGATTCCCTTCTACCCTGGCTGATTAGCCCATCCACAGGTGCGCAGGTGACGTAACCTAACGAACAACCCATTCACACAAACCTACCACCCACACACACCAACATGCACACACATCCAAATTGGCCACAACACACCGGCCCCTAATTGTTACTGTATAATAACACAACAATTCACCAAATTAATAATGGAGCCAATGACAAATCATTCAATAATGTTCATAGTGCAAGTGTGCATTTTCAGTCAGTAATGTTCATGTCGAGTAAATGTCCATGAAGTAGGTAACCTCAAGGTTGAGATTTCATCATTACAAAAGTCTTAATCAGCCTCCAGCAGAAGACAGATCTTTGTGATCGGTCTCTCAAGTATGTTACATTTGGTCAGGACTTTGACAGACCGTACCAGTCCCTGTGTGTCTGGAAAGGTCTGCAACACCTTTCCTAACAACCAGGATCCACGAGGGGCAGTAGAGTCCGCCACAAGAACAATGTCCCCTGCAACAAAGCTCCTCTTGTCCTTTGACCACCGTTGCCGTTCCTGTAGCAATGGTATGTACTCCCGAACCCATCTGTGCCAGAAAAGATCAGCAAGAAACTGAACTTGCCTCCATCGCCGTTTGGCGTACAGATCACTTGTGTCAAAAAGTCCTGGTGGTAGAGCAGGTTTGCCTTTTAACAAGATAATATGATTGGGAGTCAGAGGTTCCAAATCATTGGGATCATCTGAAGTTTTTGTGAGTGGACGGTCATTAAGGATAGCTTCCACCTCACACAGAAGAGTTTGCAATCCTTCGTCATCTGTGGTTTGTTGATGAAGTACAGAATTCAGCACCTTCCTGACCATACGAATGATTCTCTCCCATGCTCCTCCATGATGTGAAGCACTAGGGGTGTTGAAGGTCCATTTTACTCCAGATTGAAGTAATGTGTTTTGAATTTGCTTGTGGTTCAGAGCAGATAGAGCTTGTCTCAGTTCGCGTTCTGCTCCGACAAAGTTGGTTCCATTATCAGTTCTGATGTGTGACACTTGGCCTCGTCTTGAAATGAATCGGCGCAGTGCATGGATGCAAGAACTGGTGTCCAATGAATATGCCACTTCCAAGTGCACTGCCCTGCTCGCCATACAAGTGAAGATAACTCCATATCTTTTGATGCGGCTACGGCCTGCCTTCACCTCAAAAGGACCAAAATAATCAACGCCCACATTTGTAAATGGTGGGAGATCTGGTTGGAGTCTTTCCTTTGGTAAATCTGCCATCTTTTGTTCACCCAGCTTTCCCCTATAGCGTCTGCAAATAACACAGGAAGAAAGGATCTTTCTGGCTGCAGAATTAGCACTGGTGATCCAATACTGTTGGCGAAGTCTAGAAAGCAGATGATTTCTTCCACAATGTCCCAATTGCTCATGAATGTGGCGCAGAATGAGAGTTGAGATGTGCTGATTTTTAGCAAGAATGACTGGGTGTTTCATGCCATCAGGCATTGCCGCTTTACTGAGTCGTCCTCCCACTCTCAAGAGCCCATTTTCCAGCACTGGGTCAAGTTTGTAAATCTGACTACTTTTCTTAACTCCAGATGTTCCACTTTTCAACGCAGTTATTTCATCGCTGAACTTTTCCATTTGGCAATACTGAATAATGGCACTTTCAGCGGTGTTAATATCTTCCAATGCCAAAGTCTGACCACCCAATGTGGCTTTGAAACTTTGCATCTCCTTTTCCACTTTGTTCTTCTGTTCAGCTATGTCAAGTCCATTACCAGACACACACGCTTGAATTTCCTGTCTTTTCTGACACAACAACTGCAATAACTTTCTCAACTGATGAAACCAAGCAACTGAGGTCTTTAACCTTTTCCATGATGAGAAGTTGGTAATCAGCTGTGTTGTTGCATTTTGTGACTCTTTGATGATCACAGTATTCACAATAGCCTGTCCTTTAACCTCCGGGTCATCACAGCTGAAAGAAGCAGGCTCCACAATATTAATAGGCCATTCACTTTCATTCTTGAAAAGGAAGTCTGGGCCGTGGATCCATCTGCAACATGTAAGGAGTTCCTCAGCTTTCAAACCCCGAGAGGCCTCGTCTGCTGGATTCCGTTTTGTGTCTACATACCTCCATTGGGAGACAACAGTGGCTTCTCTGATAATGGAGATCCTATTTGACACAAAGGTGTGAAAGCGTTTCGTTTCGTTCCTGATGTACTTCAGCACAGTTGTGCTGTCCGTCCAGAAGATTGAACTTTCCAGCTCTAGTTGCAACTCTGCTTTCAGCATTCTGTCAACTCTAACAGCAAGCACAGCAGCTGTTAGTTCCATCCTTGGGATTGTCACTTTCTTTACTGGAGCAACTCGTGCCTTTCCTAAAATGAAGGCTAAATGAATCTTGTCCCAGTCGTTTTTTAGCCTCATGTATGAAACTGTGCCATAACCATCCTCGCTAGCATCAGAGAAGTGATGTAGTTGGACACTTATGAGTTTTCCAAAATCTTTTGGTTTGATGCATCTTGGCACACTGAATACCCTAAGTCCTTTTAGGTCTTCTAGCCACCTGACCCACTGCAGCTGGTAGTGTTGAGGAATAAGGTCATCCCAACTGTAGCTCAACCTACAGAGGTTTTGCAGCATCAACTTGGCAGGTAAGGTAAAAGGTGCCAGAAATCCAATGGGGTCGTACACTGAGCTCACAACAGACAAGATGCCTCTTCTTGTAAATGGTCTTTCCTGGACTGCCATCTTGAATCTGAAGGTGTCAGTTTCTGCACACCATTGCAGTCCCAATGTTCTCTCCACAGGGAGATTGTCTCTGTCGAAATCCAGTCCTTTCATTTCTTTAGCTCTTTTCTCTACATCAATGGACTCCATCACTGATCTGCTGTTACTGACCCACTTCAACAACTGAAACCCTCCCAACTGGCATACAGCTGTCAGGTCTCCCACCAAGGCCATTGCTTCTGCCTCTGAAGGCATGGACTTCAAGCAGTCATCTACATAAAAGTTCTGCTTGATGGTGTTGATCACATGTGCTGGGAATTCTTCTCTGTTGTCGTCAGCAGTCTTTCTTAGGGCAAAACTGTCACAGCTGGGCGATGATATTGCACCAAACAAATGAACAGTCATTCTGTATTCAGTAAGATGTTGGGTCAGTTCACCATTTGGCCACCAGAGGAAACGAAGAAAATCTGCATCCTGCTTTGCCACTTTGACTTGGTGATACATTGCCTGTATATCCGCCATCACTGCTATAGGTTCTTGACGAAACCTTATGAGAACTCCAAGCAAAGAATTTGTCAAGTCAGGTCCCTGGAGTAGTTGACTGTTGAGGGAGATTCCTTTGAAACTTGCACCGCAGTCAAACACCACTCTCAAGGTTCCCTTTTTAGGATGGTACACGCCATGGTGCGGGATGTACCAGACCTTTCCTTCTTTTCCTTCCAATTGGTGTTCTGGCACTCTCTCTGCATAGCCCTTGTCTATGACGTCACCAAGGAAATGAACATATTCCTCCTTAAATGTTGCATTTTTCTCAAATTTCCTTTTTAGGTAGAGGACTCTTTGCTCAACAACATGGCGGTTATTGGGCATGACATTATCCTCTCTGAAAGGTAATCTCAAGCAGTAATGTCCACTGTTGAGTTCAGCTGAACTGTTCATGATTGCCATAAAATTGAGCTCTTCTCTGGACATTTCTGGCTTGTCATCTGATGATTTCTCATTGAAGTCATGGTTATATTGCTTCACCAGTAGTTCCTCTATGTGAGCAATGGTTATTCTGTTGGCTGTGATAGTGGGACAGCTAATCTCAGCCTCATTGCCTCCTCTCACTGGTCCATTGATAACCCATCCGAGTATGGTTCTGACAGCATAAGGTCCTTCGTTGTTGCTGTGTACCACTTGCCATGGTTCCATTACCTTTGGAACATTGGTCCCAATTAACAACTCCACATCAGCATCAATTACAGGAATTTCCACAGAGCTCAAGTGTGGCCAAGCACTTAACTCTTCCTGTCGTGGAAAGTTGTCACGAGTCACAGGCATCTTACACTGGGTGTAGACTTCTGGCAATTCAAAGTAGGTATTACCATTGAGTGCAGCTATCTCCAGTCCTGAGATAACATGACTGTCAACAAACTTTTCTTGATTCATAGTCCTTAACAGGATTTTGGCACTCCTTCCTCTGACCTTTAGCTCCCTCATGAGTCGCTCAGAGCAGAAAGTGGCTGTGCTGCCAGGATCTAAAAATGCATATGTGGTTAGCATTTTGCTACCTTTCTTAGCCTTAATCTGAACAGGCACAATTGCCAAGACACTGTCCTGTGCTCCGGCCCCTATATGGCCACATGTCTTTGGAGAAACTGCATGGCTGTTTTCTGATATTTCCTGCTGTGTGTCCTCTGAATTGTTTTTCTTCTCTTTTGAATGGATATGAAGGATGGTAGGGTGCTTCAGATTACACAATTTGCAATACAGACGCCAATGACAGTCTCTGCTCATGTGTCCAACAGATAAACACCCAAAACAAACACCTTTCTCCTTCAAGAAGTTAATTTTTTCACTGTGTAACTTCTTCTCCATTTTGGGACACGACTCCAATTTGTGACCCTCTTCACACAGCAGACAATACACCCTTGTTGGTTTATCAGGTAAGTTTCTCTCATTTTGCATTTGAGCCACAGGGTGAGAATTGACAGCTGCCACAGAAGTAGCGAAACTGCTTCCTTTTCCTTTAAAGCATCCTTGTGAGACTTTGTTTCTCTCTTTATACTTAGGTGTTGAAGTAGATGTATCCTGAATGTTTCCAAAGAGTGGACTGGAAGCAACAGACACTTGCCTTTCAATTAAGTTGACAATATCACTGAAACCTGCTTGGCGACTGTGCTTCTCCTGCAGCTCATAAGCAGTGTTTCTCCATTTTTCCCTCAATTTATATGGTAACTTCAAGACAATAGCACGCATGTTGGAGGGCATATTCATCTCTGACATATAGCTGATGTTCTCCATAGCGTTACAACAGACACGTAAAAACAAAGCAAAAGCTTGCAAAGCGTCAATGTCTTCTGATTTTACTGATGGCCATCCAAGAGCTTTCTCCATGTATGCAGTGGCTATTTTTTGTTCATTTCCAAAACGTTCTTGTAAGAGGTTCTTTGCCCTTTGATATCCTCTGTCTGGTGGCATGTGTTGACAGCTCTTAACCAGTTCCCTTGGTTGTCCTTTGGTGTACTGCTCCAAAAAGTATAAACAGTCTATGCTGCTAGCAGCCTTTCCTTCCACTCCATGCTCAAATGCTCTGATAAATGTGCTGTACTCGAGATGATCTCCATCAAAGCATGGTATATCCCTTGGAGGTAATGATAATGAAGAATGTTGTTGCACTAATAGAGCTGTTATTTCATTTTGTCGTTGCATGATGGAAAGAAGATTGCTTTGGTCCACATTAATTTGCGTCAGGTCAACACTATTAATGGGTTCCTTTGTATGATGTGTTGCATGATATGTTTCCTGAAATATTTGAGGCATGCTTGGTTGAAGATTCAGACCATGAGCTTTTGGTCCAACATGCTGTGAAAATGTTTCCTTGTGTTGTGCTCCCATTGATATGGCAGTTTTGTCGCCTCCTGTTGGTGGATGCTTGAATTGATGACTGGAATGTTTAGGCTGTGCCTCCATTAGCACTGCCGCATTGCTGCCTCCTGTTGGTGGATGATTGAATTGAGGCTTTGAACTTTGTGGAACAAATTCCATAGCAGAGAGTCTGAGAGAAGATTTGCGTTTAGAACTTCGCAGATACGAATTCATTCCATCTGAATGAGCTCTTGAGCTCTGCGCATCAGATCCTCTGTACACATTAACCTTTGCAGTTTGAACAGCAATTTGACTTTGCAATTCCAGCAATTCCTTTTTCTGTTGGATTTGCTCCTCCTGAGCGTCCAGCTCATGTCTTTCTTTAAGGGCAGCTGCCTTAGCAATGAGAGCAGCCCTTTCCGCCTCTGCTTTTAGGCATGCAGAGGAAATTGAAGACCTTGAAGACCTCTGACTGTAACGGCCAGTTGATGAGCCTGTTTTACCACCAACATTAGAAACGCTGTCCCCTGGACCAATGTCATCAGTGACCAGAGTTGTGGCTGGTGCAGGTTTGTTTAGTGCAGCATCATCATTGTCCCTTTCGTCAAACTACCACTTTTCCATGTTTTGTATTATTGCTTTATTGTTGTGCATTTGGGTTTCAAACCATTCATTTTGTTTTGACATTTCATCCTCAGGTAGTTTTTGTTTCAATGATTCATGAAACTGTTTCCAATTTCCACACAAAGTTTCAAACACATTTCATACTTTGTTTGTACCTCAGACACATTTCCCTTTGAAATCATCAGTTGCTTAACTTCCTTTATTAGTTTGTATAGTTTCTTTATCCTGGAAGTCCTTTCCTTTTGATTTGATATTATTTTTAATTCCAATGCTTTGGCCGTTAGTTTGACCGATCTTTTACCACGTTCATTTTCCGTTTCACTTTGATTGACAGACACATCACTCATTTTGATATTGATTTAGCAGAACTGCTGAAGGCTTTATTAAGAATTGTAGCAGGATGTACCTGTATCCCTTTTGTGAGAAGGCCAATCTCTTCCACACAGCTTGTAACAATTCTTGTTTTGTCCTACCGTAATTCCTCTGTGAAGCTTTTGCGCAGGCTGTATGCATCCAATTGAGTGGATTCAGCTGGCACTGAATGACTGAAGCGCGGCGCTGTCCTTGTGGCAAATCCAATCGTTCCGTCCTTTGAAGCTAAGTTTTTCAACAAAATGTAGTGGCAATCTGTCGACAAAAAATGCCACTACAGGGAATTTGAAGCCATTTCCAACTCTTGCTGTTGCAAAAAATGAGGTCCTCCATCGTCGTGTAATTAATTCTTTATTGTATAAATGTATTTAAAAACACATACAAAAGACTGACTTGAAAGATTAAAAAACGAACAGACTAGATCTAAAAACCATCATTATCACAGAGCTGAGGTTGAAAAACTGTGTGGCTTCATAGACTCAAAAACTCGTTACTGGCTCACCTGTGATTCCCTTCTACCCTGGCTGATTAGCCCATCCACAGGTGCGCAGGTGACGTAACCTAACGAACAACCCATTCACACAAACCTACCACCCACACACACCAACATGCACACACATCCAAATTGGCCACAACAACATTAAAATCATTTAATTAAGCCAGAACATTTAATGACAAAAATAAATAAAAAAGAAAGAAAATGATGTATCGGTCCAAGCAACAGGTGAAACATTGTATGACTGGGTTGATTCTGCACTCAAATTACATGTGTACAGATGTATTCCAGTAATGCTCCGCCTCTTCCTGTATGCAGATCCAATCTAAGGACAGCACATGTTATGATCAGAGCAGAGAGCAGACAGACGGGAAGACGGACGCAGAGAAGACAGACGCAGAGAGATGCTCCACCTGGACATGGATCACCTGCTGCTGCTGCTGCTGCTGCTGTGGAGCTCAGGTACCACTCTGCTTTAAACATCGTCTCTTCTTATCATTCATTGATTTTTTATTTCCTCTCAGACACACAAAGTGCCTCGTGGCTTTATAACACACCAACGTTTCAGTTGCAGTGTTCAAACATTTAATTTTCACATATCAATCTTTAAATCAGAGACAGAGAAAGAAAAGACAAAAAAGGAAATGGATTTAGTCAAATCGTTAGAATACTTCAGAATTTCATCAAATTAAACCACGTTTCTGATTCTATTTTTAGTCCGTTGTTATTTCTGTAACATCCAACCTTAACCCCAATTATTTAACAAAACACTAGCACTAATGATAACATATCAAAAATTATAACTTTACTCATTGTCAGAATCAAACAGAATCTACAGATTGTTTAACAGTTATCAGAGATGATCCAGAATGAAAATCTGAAGAATTTAGCCAAGTGTTTTTCTGTTCGGGGTGGAGATTTAATATTTGGAGTTTTGTTTTAATGTTTTAAATGTGTTTAAATCTGTGGAAAATTCTGCATAGTCGCCCTGCTGATAATCAGAAATCATCCGTGTGGTTTTTATCAATAAGCGGGAAATACTGCAGAAAGTTCTGTGTCGACTCCACCTCATGACAGCTTTACAGGAAACGCTGCAGCATGTGATCAGTGTTACTGAGTGGGAGTTAATGAGGTTGATATCTGTGTTTCCTGTTCTCTCTCCTGCAGCCGTATTACAGCTGATTGTTATCTGAATATTAACGCTTACACAACACTTCCTGTTCACCTTAAAACCATCTCAACTGGACAAACACAGGAGTCTTTTATTAGAACATACAACACAGCATACAGAGTCTCCATGACAGGAGTTTATGTGTGTCTGTGTCTCTGTGTGTGTGAGTGTGTGTAAATGGACTGTATCTATAAAGCGCTTTGACATACTACAGGAACCATTCACACATTCATACTGCAGCAGCCAGGGATTGAACCAGGCAACCGCTCTACCACTGAGCCACAGCCGCCTCTGTGTCCGTCTGTGTGTGTGAGTGTGTGTGTCTGTGTGTGTGTGAGTGTGTCTGTTTTTGTGTCTCTGTGCGTGTGTCCGTGTGTGTGTGTGTGTGTGTGTATGTGTTCGTCTGTATGTTTGGGTCTCTGTGTGTGTGTGTGTGTGTGTGTGAGTATGTGTGTGTGTGTGTTTGAGTGTGTGTCTGTCTGTGTGGTTGTGTGTGTGTGTCTGTGTGTGTGTGTGTGGGTGTGTGTGTGTTTGTGTCCGTGTGTGTGTGTGTGTTTGTGTGTATGTGTGTTTGTGTGTGTGTGTGTGTGTGTGTGTGTGTGTGTGTGTGTGTGTGTGTGTGTGTTTCTGTGAGGCCTATTAGCTGCAGGGACATATGCACATGTAAACATTTAGTTACTGAATGCAGATTTACTCTTATTACAGTAACTCTTTAAAGAAAACACTGATACATCACAACAATACATCATTTAAAAAGAAATGGCCTACAGAGACTGTAGATAGGGAGGGAAAGTAACATCTGGGGGGGTCTGGGTGGATTATTTAAGGTAATTGATTCATATGCCGTAGAGCCAATCTGCGCATTCAATATTCCTACTTTCATACATGATCAAAATAATGTAGTCATATCTGTAGTGACTTTTAACAAAACATATATGGTGAAATAAGCCATGAGGGAAGAACAGGTAACTTGTTTCAGACGCTGCTCTGGGCTAATAATAGTAATATATATGTTTTGTTAAAAAGTCACTACAGAAATGACTACATTATTATGACTATGTGTAAAAAAAAACATAAATGAAATATCCCACACACACCAACCCAAATAAGTTATCTGCACCCTCTCTACATTCTCTGTAGGCTACTGCTTTTAAATGCTGTATTGTAGTGATGTATCAGTGTTGTCTTCAAATATTTACTGTAATGATGAGTAAGGCTGTTTTTTAGTATCTATAAATGTTTCCATGTGCACAGTTATGCCACTGTAGCTGATGTAGTGTATCATGTGTTGTGGCCGTAGAGTCAATGTTAGGTTAAAGGACCAGATTAAAGTCTCCTTCAATAATAATTACTCCTTTCCCCACACCACTCGTTTTTATTACAACCCAGTTGTCATAATGCTTTTCTGTACTAGTATTAGTTCACTGAGGTGTTTCTGAGCTGCTAGAAGATTCTTCACAGAACAACCTGCGAGAGTTTGTTCTGTCCACAGCTGTGATCCAATCATGCTGCTTTATACTGATGTTTACCTTCTGATTTCTCCTCAGGACTCCAGGCTGAAGGAGAACTCAACTCAACAGGTACACACAGACAGAAAAGACAAATAAAGAATCAGCAGTTTCATCTTTTTGAAATAAAATTAACTCATTTTGCTGATGACTCTCTGGTTTCTGTTCAGATTCTGTCAGGTTGGTGGGAGGAGCCAGTCACTGTGCAGGAACACTGGAGGTGAAACAGGGAGAATGGAGACCAGTGAGTTACTACTCTGACTCTGGCTGGACCCTGAAGAGAGCAGCTGCTGCCTGCAGAGAGTTAGACTGTGGCTCTGCTGTTTCTGTAGTAGAGAGAGACGAGTCCTCACGCAGATCTATGTGGAGGATCTGGTCTCAATGTGTTGAGTCTGGCTCTGCTCTGAGGAAGTGTGTAGAATCATATTCCTCTTCCTCCTTCCTTCATCTCACCTGCTCAGGTAAGCCCATCAAAGACATGAATGAATGGTTTTATTTCGAAATACGAAAAATACGCAACAAAAAAAAAAACAGACACGAAGTATTTCACTGTAAAAAAGGAAAAAGAAAAAACATTTGCAGAACAATTAATCCATCAAGTTACTATTCTATAATTTGTTGATGTACCATCCTTGAGCTACTGTCCATCCAGTATATTTATCAAGCACAATTAACTTCTAAATAGATCAGAACAAAACTGTCAGTTAATACTAGATAAATAAAAAAGTTAATACTAAATTATACACATACCCATTACATTACATACATACCCGTCAATAATTAGAACATCTCTACTCATGAGTTACATCCTCCCTCCTCTTTACTGGACCTTTCCACAATTAATTTTTTCTATTTCATTATAAACTTTATGACATTTTTACTCAATTTGATTTTGTCCTCCAAACTATTCCAGAGAGTCACTCCATGAACAGAAACACACATGCTTACAGAGTAGTGGGGGCATACGGCTGTTATACATTAAAGGACAATTCCGGCATAAAATGAACCTAGGGGTTAATAATATATGGGTAACGAGTTGAACGTTCTCTGGGATTTGTTTTCATACTAAAAGAATGTGTCACAAGCTACCGCAAACTGATGATTAGCTTATAACGCTAGTCTTCGGGGCAGAGGGTAAAGTAAAAATAAATCTCTATTTCTACACCAACAAAAAAAGTCTGTAGAAATAGTAAAGTCGGTAGCCTTTCCTTAGTTGCGACCTCTCTTTCCAGGAGAAGACTGCAACTAGTGTCGCGACCACCACGCGCGAGTATAAATAGTTACGGCGCTCCCATGACGTCATAATGGCTCTCAACAGGTCGGCTGCAGGGAGTATACCGGACGTTTTAGTGCGGCGGTCAACAGAAAGTGTTTGCTCCCAGGCTCATCCCCTCTCTGTCAAAGCCCAAAAAACCCAACAGGTGAACAGGTGAAGCAAACAAATATCTTATCACTTCCGCTCTAACCGCGATGAAAACGCCCAACACCGACAATATAATAATCAATATGATAATCAATAAATAATATAAATGAGACCATAAACAACATACAATATATGGCTCCTACATTGGGTTAGTGGTCCTTGGTCTGAAAAGGTTTTAGAAACACGTACGTCTACGGCACGCCTTCTTCTCCTCTAAATGTGTCTCTGTGCAAAGAGCCTCAAAGACAGACATAAAAATGTCAACAAACATCTCCATATTAATGAATGCTCATTTAGAACAGTTAGTAATGTTGATAGGCTCATTAAGACTTCAGAGACTGTTACCTTCATCATTAGGCTCAAATACCACCTAACCCTAACCCTTTAATACCACCTAGGATGAAATTTAATGCCAACTTCACGGCCATATAATGGAAAATCAATGTGGATTTTAGGCCTGAGAAAAGATTGATTTACCAAGTAATGTCACCTGGATTAAAAAAAAAAACATTTTATTATAATACTCAACAATCATATTTAGTTCACAATAGCTTTATAATGTGTGTTTGTACTCTAATAACAGATAATAAACTATTTGTTGCATGAAGAGCTCTCATGCTATGAAACTAAACATACAAAACAAATAGGATAATAAAAAAGAAAACGTGTGCATTATGAGATGTCGGGTTAAACATGTTTATAACCCGGTAATGAGAATGCGTTGCTTAATAACGGAGATACTGCCATTCCTACTTCTGACAGTTTAAAACTGGTAGTAAACATCGGCCATGGCAGTCATTAAATCTGACCCTTCTTCCCTTCCCTTTATTTACCTGTTTGAAGCCACATGGAGACATTAAAGAGAACCTGTCTGCTGTAATATAAGGTTTGGAGCATAGCCATGTTAATAATATTATTATTCATATTTTATTGCAATATTTTATTTTCAGTTTTATATATGTAATGCATACAAACAACAGGGGATATATTTTGGAAATGAATGTATCTGTGTTCCCATTGTGAAGAAGTCTTTCAACAACATTCATGACAGGCAGAGTCATTTCAGGACCCAAATTAGCTCTCAGAAAGGATCTTAGTTGGAGATAACAGTAGAAGGTTTGATTGGACAAGTTATATTTCCTCTTCAGGTGCTAAAATGTCATGAGAAGTCCTTAGTCGAAGCAATTCTCCAAGTGGTGAATTCCCCTATGATGCAATATGTCCAGAATCTTATTATCAAGAGTCATGCGTATACGTTTATTTTGCTTTAAAGGTGTTTTAGGTGACAGTCCCACCTTCAATCCAAGACTTTTGTGAACCTCATACCATTTTTTCATCAGATGCCTCAATATAGGGTTGTCTGTCCTGTTGTGTACAGTTCCAGAATTATGCTTATAGATGAAGTCACTGCGGACCTTTTCTTTCAGGGGGTGCAGTCCGATTTGTGTCCAAGAGGGGGCATCACTGCCCTCAAAAAGGGATGAGATGAACCTCATTTGAGCTGCCAAGTAGTAGTTTTTAAAGTTTGGTAATCAAAGTCCCCCTGAGCCA
>NC_050174.1:32551311-32556311 GCF_008315115.2 Sander lucioperca | reverse complement strand
TCACCAGTGAAGAGCTTGTGAACTTCAGGGCAACAACACCGTCAGACTTATTTCCCACTTTTCTTCTCCCTTCACTGGAAATTTTGGACATTCTGGTCAAAGGTGCGCTCACCTTTGCTCACGCAGCGAAACGTCGGAGGAGAGGGAAACGGGCCGCTGCGCTGGTGCGTCTCCGCCTGCGAGGATCACGCACACCGTTACCTGGAATATTCCTCTCTAACGTGCGCTCTCTGCCCAACAAAGTGGAGGAACTACAACTGCTGTTGAGGGGAAACAGAGACTTTTCTTCATCTGCTGTTTTGTGCTTCACGGAGACGTGGCTCTGTGGAATAATACCGGACTCTGCGCTGCAGCTGGCAGGCTTCCAGCTTTTCAGAGCGGACAGAGACACGGCTCTCTCCTGCAAAACTAAAGGTGGAGGAATCTGTTTCCACATCAACAGCGGTTGGTGCAACGACGTGACAGTGATCCAGCAGTATTGTTCTCCTGACCTGGAGTATTTCACCATAAACTGTAAGCCTTTTTATTCACCCCGTGAGTTCCATTCATTCATTCTGGTCGGTGTTTACGTCTCACTGCAGGCCAACGTGCAGGACGCGCAGCGCATGCTTGCCGACCAGATACTGTGTGTGGAGCGGACCAACCCAGACTCCCTAGTTATTGTCCTTGGTGACTTTAATAAAGGGAACCTCACTCATGAACTCCCTAAATATAGACAACATATTAAATGCCCGACCAGAGAGGAGAACATTCTGGATCACTGTTACACCACAGTCAGGGATGCTTATCACGCCGTCCCCCGTGCTGCACTGGGACACTCTGACCACGTCATGGTCCACCTGATCCCCGCCTACAGGCAGAAACTAAAGCTCTGCAAACCTGTAGCGAGGACATCAAGGAAGTGGACCAGTGTAGCTGTGGAGGATCTCCAGTCGTGTTTGGATTGTACTGACTGGGATGTGTTCAGGACTGCTACCAACAGTCTGGATGAGTACACAGAGGCTGTGACGTCATACATCAGCTTCTGTGAGGACTGCTGCGTTCCATCAAGCACCAGGGTGAGTTACAACAATGACAAACCCTGGTTCACAGCCAAACTCAGAAGGTTAAGGCTGGCTAAGGAAGAGGCGTTCAGGAGTGGGGACAAAGACAGATTTAAAGAGTCAAAGTACAAATTTAGCAAGGCAGTGAAGGAGGCTAAACATCGGTACTCTGAGAAGCTCCAACGCCAGTTCTCAGCTAATGACTCTGCGACTGTCTGGAAAGGACTTAGGCAGATCACCAACTTCAAGCCTAAAACCCCCCACTCCTTCAATGACCGACACCTAGCCAATGACCTGAACGAGTTCTACTGTCGATTTGAAAGACAAAAGGACAGTCCTGACACCATCCCCCACGACACCTCCCTACAGCTACAGCCACTGTGCATCACCTCCACCTCGCCCACCTCAGCAGGGTCCTGGGCCCCCCCACCAATGCCCTCCTTAAAGGTCCCATCCACCTCCACCCCCCCTCCCACCTCAGTGACGACTCTCTCCATTCACGAGAGGGACGTCAATAGACTCTTTAGGAGACAGAATCCCAGGAAAGCTGCTAGACCGGATGCTGTCTCCCCATCCAGCTTGAAGCACTGCGCTGACCAGCTGTCTCCAGTGTTCACAGACATTTTTAACACCTCACTGGAGACATGTCACGTGCCAGCCTGCTTCAAGACCTCAACCATAATCCCTGTCCCCAAGAAGCCAAGGACCACAGGACTTAATGACTTCAGACCCATCGCCCTGACCTCTGTGGTTATGAAGTCCTTTGAGCGCCTTGTGCTTTCACACCTCAAAGACCTCACCGACCCCCTCCTGGACCCCCTGCAGTTTGCCTACAGAGCCAATAGGTCTGTAGACGATGCAGTCAACCTGGCCCTCCACTACATCCTCCGGCACCTGGACTCCGCAGGAACCTACGCCAGGATCCTGTTTGTGGACTTCAGCTCTGCCTTCAACACCATCATCCCGGCTCTGCTTCAGGAGAAACTCTCCCTGCTTGGTGTGCCTGACTCCACCTGCAGGTGGATCACTGACTTCCTGTCTGACAGGAAGCAGCATGTGAAGCTGGGGAGACACGTCTCCGACTCACAGACCATCAGCACCGGATCCCCCCAGGGCTGCGTTCTTTCTCCTCTGCTCTTCTCCCTGTACACCAACAGCTGCACCTCCAGTCACCAGTCCGTCAAGCTTATGAAGTTTGCGGACGACACCTCCCTCATCGGACTCATCTCTGATGGAGACGAGTCCGCCTACAGGTGGGAGGCTGACCACCTGGTGACCTGGTGCAAGCAAAACAATCTAGAGCTCAACGCTCTAAAGACAGTGGAGATGGTTGTGGACTTCAGAAAGAACCCAGCCCCACCTGCCCCCATCACCCTCTGTGGTTCCACAATTGACACTGTGGAGTCTTTCCTCTTCCTGGGAACTACCATCTCCCAGGACCTCAAGTGGGAGCTGAACATCAGCTCCCTCGTCAAGAAAGCACAACAGAGGATGTACTTCCTGCGGCAACTGAAGAAATTCAACCTGCCAAAGACAATGATGGTGCACTTCTACACAGCCATCATTGAGTCCATCCTCACATCCTCCATCACCATCTGGTACGCTGCTGCCACTGCCAAGGACAAGGGCAGGCTGCAGCGTGTCATTCGGTCAGCTGAGAAGGTGATTGGCTGCAATCTGCCGCCGCTCCAGGACCTATACGCCACCAGGACTCTGAAGCGTGCTGGAAAGATTGTGGCTGACCCCTCCCACCCCGGACACAAGCTCTTTGAGCCACTCCCCTCTGGCAGGAGGATGAGGTCCATCAGGACCAAAACCTCACGCCACATAAACAGTTTTTTCCCCTCCGCCACTAGCCTTCTAAACAAGGCTCGGAATCCATCCTGACTCTCTCCACACCCCACCTCTGGCTCCTAATGCCACTGTACCTACTCTGCTGTAGCGTCCCTTTTCACCACTGTTTAACTTATTTTACTATTTATTTAAATTTATTTTATCGTTATTAATACTTACTGTGTGTATATGTTTATACTTATATTGTTTATATCTTTTTATCCTTCTTATATTTGTATGTGTGACATGCTCCAACAACACCATGACAAATTCCTCGTATGTGCAACGTACTTGGCAATAAAGCCCTTTCTGATTCTGATTCTGATTCTGAAATGACGGGAAATTTACTTCTGGAAGCCACGGTCTCTCAGATGAGGGGCGGGACTGTTGAGCTCTATGTGAGAGACAGACAGGCAGGGAGACAGGGAGGGAGACAGGTAGGGAGAGAGATAGGAAGAAAGGGAGAGAGACAGGTAGGGAGACAGACAGGTAGGGAGAGAGGTAGGGAGACAGGAAGGGAGACAGGTAGGGAGACAGACAGGCAGGGGGACAGACAGGTAGGGAGACAGGGAGGGAGACAGGTAAGGAGAGAGACAGGGAGGGAGAGAGGTAGGGAGACAGACAGGTAGAGAGACAGGGAGGGAGAGAGGTAGGGAGACAGGGAGGGAGACAGGTAGGTAGACAGGTAGGGAGACAGGAAGGGAGACAGGTAGGGAGACAGGCAGGGAGACAGGTAGGGAGACAGTCAGGCAGGGAGACAGGTAGCTGAGAGAGAGCCGCCATCAAACGGCTGTTAGCTGCATCCAGACTGGCTATCATCTTCTCCTGAGAGACAGACAGGCAGGGAGACAGGTAGGGAGACAGGGAGGGAGACAGGTAGGTAGACAGACAGGTAGGGAGACAGGGATTGAGACAGACAGGCAGGTGGACAGACAGGTAGGGAGACAGGGAGGGAGACAGGTAAGGAGAGAGACAGGGAGGGAGAGAGGTAGGGAGACAGACAGGTAGAGAGAACGGGAGGGATATAGGGAGGGAGAGAGGTAGGGAGACAGGGAGGGAGACAGGTAGGGAGACAGGTAGGGAGACAGGGATTGAGACAGGTAGGTAGACAGGTAGGGAGACAGGTAGGGAGACAGACAGGCAGGGAGACAGGTAGTTGAGAGAGAGCCGCTATCAAATGGCTGTTAGCTGCTCCTGAGAGACAGACAGGCAGGGAGACAGGTAGGGAGGCAGGGAGACAGGTAGGGAGGGAGACAGTTAGGGAGACAGGTAGGGAGACAGACAGGTAGGGAGACAGGGATTGAGACAGGTAGGTAGACATGGAGGGAGACAGACAGGTAGAGAGGTAGGGAGGGAGACAGGGAGGGAGAGAGGTAGGGAGACAGGTAGGGAGACAAGGAGGGAGACAAGGAGGGAGACAAGGAGGGAGACAGACAGGCAGGCAGGAAGACAGACAGGTAGGGAGACAGGGAGGGAGAGAGGTAGGGAGACGAGTAGTGAGACAGGGAGGGAGACAGACAGGCAGGGAGACAGGTAGGGAGAGAGGTAGGGAGACAGGCAGGGAGACAGACAGTTAGGGAGACAGGTAGGGAGAGAGGTAGGGAGACAGGGGGGGAGACAGACAGGCAGGGAGACGAGGAGAGAGACAAGGAGGGAGACAGAGAGGGAGACAGACAGGCAGGGGGACAGAAGGGCAGGGGGACAGACAGGTAGGGAGAAATGTAGGGAGAGAGGTAGGGAAGGAGACAGGTAGGGAGACAGGTAGGGAGACATGGAGGGAGACATGTAGGGAGAGAGGTAGGGAAGGAGACAGGTAAGGAGACAGGTAGGGAGACAGGTAGGGAGACAGACAGGCAGGGAGACAGACAGGTAGGGAGACAGACAGGTAGACAGGTAGGGAGACAGGGAGGGAGAGAGGTAGGGAGACGAGTAGTGAGACAGGGAGGGAGACAGACAGGCAGGGAGACAGGTAGGGAGAGAGGTAGGGAGACAGGCAGGGAGACAGACAGTTAGGGAGACAGGTAGGGAGAGAGGTAGGGAGACAGGGAGGGAGACAGACAGGCAGGGAGACGAGGAGAGAGACAAGGAGGGAGACAGAGAGGTAGGGAGACAGAGAGGGAGACA
>NC_050174.1:32541311-32543811 GCF_008315115.2 Sander lucioperca | reverse complement strand
TGTTTTTATGTTTTAAATGTGTTTTAAGTGTGTGTGAAATTCTGCATAGTAACATTCTGTCGCCCTGCTGATAATCAGTAATCATCCGTATGGTTTTTATCAATAAGCGGGAAATTGTGCAGAAAGTTTAGCGGTGACTCCTCCTCATGACAGCTTTACAGGAAACGCTGCAGCATGTGATCAGTGTTACTGAGAGGGAGTTGATCAGGTTGATATCTGTGTTTCCTGTTCTCTCTCCTGCAGCCGTATCACAGCTGATTGATATCTGGATGCTAACGCTAACACAACACTTCCTGCTGCTGCTGCTTCACATTAAAACATCCTCAACTGGACAAACACAGGAGGCTTTTATTGTGGAGCAGTCACAGGAAACAGTCTAAACACTAAACACACATACTTGTGTCTGTGTGTGTGTGAGTGTGTGTGTTTGTGTGTGTGTGTGTGTGTGTGTGAGTGTGTGTGTGTCTATGTGAGTGTGTGTGTGTGTGTGTGTGTGTGTGTGTTTGTGTCTGTGAGTGTGTGTGTGTGTGTCTGTGTGAGTGACTGTGTGTGTGTATTTGTGTCTGAGTGTGTGCGTGTGTGTGTGTGTGTGTCTCTGTGTGTGTGAGTGAGTGTGTGTGTGTGTGTGTGTCTGTGTGTGTGTTTGTGTCTGTGAGTGTGTGCGTGTGTGTGTGTGTTTGTCTCTGTGTGTGTGTGTGTGTGTTTGTCTGTGAGTGTGTGCGTGTGTGTGTGTGTTTGTCTCTGTGTGTGTGTGTGTGTGTGTGTGTGTGTGTGTGTGTGTTTGTCTGTGAGTGTGTGCGTGTGTGTGTGTGTGTGTGTCTCTGTGTGTGTGAGTGTGTGTGTGTGTGTGTGTGTGTCTGTGTGTTTGTGTCTGTGTGAGTGTGTGTGTTTGTGTGAGTGTGTGTGTCCATCTGTGTTTGTGTCTCTGTGTGTGTGTGTGTGTGTGTGTGAGACTGTGTGTGTGTGTGTGTGTGTGTGTGTGTGATCCAATCATGCTGCTTTCTCCTGATGTTTACCTTCTGATTTATCCTCAGGTCTCCAGGCTGAAGGAGAACTCACCTCAACAGGTACACACAGACAGAAAAGACAAATAAAGAATCAACATTTACAGTTTCATCTTTTTAATTAAATTAACTCATTTTGGTGATGACTCTGGTTTCTGTTTAGAGTCTGTCAGGTTGGTGGGAGGAGCCAGTCGCTGTGGAGGAACATTGGAGGTGAAACATAAAGGAGAATGGAGACCAGTGAGATACCACTATAACTCTGACTGGACCCTGAAGACAGCAGCTGCTGCCTGCAGAGAGTCAGACTGTGGCTCTGTTGTTTCTGTAGAGAGAGAAGAGTCCTCAGTCAGATCTGTGTGGTGGATCAGGTCTGACTGTGTTGAGTCTTGATCTGCTCTGAGGGAGTGTGCTGAATCATATTCCTCTTCCTCCTTCCTTCATCTCACCTGTTCAGGTAACCCCATCAAAGACATGAATGAATGAATGAATGAATAAATGAATGAATGCTTTTATATCGAACAACATACAAAAATACACAACAAAAACTTAAAATAAAAGACGAAATGTATTTCACTGTAAAAATAAAAATAAATAAAAACTGTTAAATAATTTATTATGAAAGAAAGTAGGAAGAATCTAAATCCTTACAGAGTAGTGGGGGCATACGGTTGTTATACATTAAGTTTCCCTTTAAATCATGCCCCCCCCCCCCTCTCTGTCCTGGAACATTTTTTGAATGTTACCAGGAAGTTAATTATTTCTCTCTTTGTACTTTAAAGGGTAACTACCGTTTTTCAACCTGGACCATATGTTCCTGTTTTTCAGTGTTTCCCAAAGATTAGAAAGCAATTTGTGGTGGGGGGGGGGTCACCCTGTGTCTGACCGGGGGGGGGGGGTTCACAATAACTCCTTCATTAATAATTTGTGTGTGTGTGTGTGTGTGTGTGTCTGCGTGTGTGTGTCTGTGTGTGTGTGTGTCTGTGTGTGTGTGTGTCTGTGTGTGTGTGTCTGTGTCTGTGTGTGTGTGTGTGTCTGTGCCTGTGTGTGTGTGTCTGTGCCTGTGTGTGTGTGTGTGTCTGTGTGTGTCTGCGTGTGTGTGTGTGTGTCTGTGTGTGTGTGTCTGTGTCTGTGTGTGTGTGTGTCTGCGTGTGTGTGTGTGTGTGTGTGTGTGTGTGTCTGTGTGTGTGTGTGTGTGTGTGTGTGTGTGTCTGTGCCTGTGTGTGTATGTGTGTGTGTGTGTGTGTCTGTGTCAAGGTTATTATAGTTTTGCATTTTTCATTAGTTTTTATTTTTATTTCATTTTGACTTTTTTTTTCAAATTCAGTTTAGTTTTAATTAGTTTTTATAGCGGGTTTGCTAGTTTAGTTTAGTTTTTATTTTTTGAAAATGCTTAGTTTTAGTTTAGTTTTTATTAGTTTTAGTCTTTTTTGTAATATGGGTTATTTGTCGGGGGATTCAAAAAGGTCAGAAAAAGTATTGTGTAATAATTACTCAAC
>NC_050174.1:32526311-32533811 GCF_008315115.2 Sander lucioperca | reverse complement strand
GAGCTCCAGTATCCGGACCATGTGACTTCCCTAAAAGATAGGAAGTCCTTCAAAACAAAAGCCCTGCAGGACTCACCTGAGAGGATCATTGCAGATTTTACAATGAAAGGAAACTGTAGGGTCAAAAGCAACCTTCTTTTCTTCACCCACCATCCTCCTGCCTGGCATGCAGCCTTCTGTGAAATCTTCACCCATGTTAAAAAAAATGGAATCAGCAAAGGAAGACAAATTACAGTCTGTGAGGAAGACCCCACCTCTCCCACCCTGATCATCAACATATATCACAACGGCACAATCATGATCCAGGGATCAGAAAATAGCCTGGATAATTTTTACAAACACTTCCAGTCAATGAAAAGCATAGCAGAAAAGAAGAAGAAAGAAAACAGACAACAGCCAGAGACCCCAGAAAGACCAGCCGTCCCCAGCAGCAGTCATGTGACCTCCTCTCCTCACTGCAGTCCCAAACTCTCCACCAGTGTGAAGGTACTGAGAGAGGGACTCTCCATCCTGGAGAGGGAGTTTGTGGACTTCAAAGAAAAGACCTTGACCTGCCTTCACAACAACAGTGAGAAACAACACCCAGAAGTGAGTGAGCCAAGCAGTATGGTCCTACAGCAGAAGGCTGAAATCCACGAGCTGTACCAGGCTATGAAGGAGCTGGAGGAAGACAACCAGGCCCTGAGGTTAGCCCTGCGCAGAGTGATGGGGGATCTCACCCAACACTCCACCACCCAGAGCAACCAGCAGCAGACTCTACAGGCTCTACAGGCTGAGGTCCACGCCCTGAGAGAAGAGCTGAGAGATCATCGCCCCATCAACCCCACACCCACCACTTCTCTGCCCCCGAACCCCCCTATCCTATCGGAACCCACTACACCCCACCCAACCCCCACCACTTACTCGCCCCCAAAACCCCCTCAAACACACATACTGACTACAGACACCGACACACACACTGACCACAGTACTGATAAACCCAATCACACACACACAGCACACACTTCTCAGATCATATTAATGTGCGACTCAAACGGGAAACACATTGACTTAAAACGCCTCTTCCCAGGCCGAGAAGCAGTGAAACTCTGGAGCCCCACCACGAAGAAGGCTAGTGAGCAGCTATCCAAACAGAGGTACCAAGACGTGGAGCACATTTTGATCCACACAGGGACCAACGACCTGACTGCAAGGATCAGCAACTTACCAACAGCACTGTTCCAGGTGGCAAGGAAAGCGAGAGAGAAATACCCCAGAGCAAGAGTAACTATATCATCTTTACTTCCAAGGACTGACACACCCCAACACACAATTAACACAATCAACGCTGAGATTAGAAAGAAATGCACACAACTGCAGAACGTCCATGTAGCCCTCCACAGAGACATACTTCAGCAGCACTTATGTGACCACATCCACCTCAGTGAGAGAGCTGTCGGACTATTTGCAAAGAGCCTCAAAGACACAGCCCTAGGCCGAGGCACTTCCACACCTGAGCGCAAAAGAAACTCCACCCAATCAGGAAACTCTCTTCACCCACGCAGACATCACTCTACCCAGCAGATGTACTCTCAGCAGCCCCCCTACACAAAACAACCACAACAACAGTACAACCAAACAAACCAAGAAATCTACCTGTCACAACCCACTATCCAAAGAGAGAGGGCTACCTACCTGCCACAGCCCCCCCCTCCCAGAGAGACTTATCTACCTAACGAAGTCACAGCCCACCATCCACCGAGGGAGCTACCTACCTACATGCCTCAGCCCCCCAGCCAGAGAGAGAGCTACGCCATAGCTGCCAGAGCACCAATACCACCATCTGCCCACTGGGATCCAAACCAGATAAGAGACCTAGTCACCTTGCTGTGCTCAAAACTGTTAAATTAACATGGGCTTTCAACATTATTAGACACCAAACCTATATAACATCTATAACATATATACCAGGTACATAGCAATTATAGTACTTAATATCGTTGGAGTTGGATTATTATTTTTTTGTTTGATTGTATATTTCTATGTGAAACACAGATCCTGTATCTGGACAAATGTCATTCTCAATTAGTAGTTGGAATATCCAGGGTTTGTACTCCACAACTTTTGGGGATAAAACTACAGATCCTGAATTTGTAAAAAGTGTAAATAATTTAGATATCATCATTATACATGAAACATGGAACCATTCAGATTTACTATCTAATTGTCCTAATAATTACATAAAATTTTCTGTACCTTCTGTAAAAAAGAAAAATGTTAAAAATGGAAGAGACTCAGGGGGAACATTAATTTAGCATAAAGCACAATATAAAAATGATATCTCACCAGTGAAAAAAGGAAAAACTCACCTTTGGATGAAAATCAACAGAGGTATAGTTAATAGCACCAGAGATATATATTTATGTGCAATCTATATCCCACCTTCAAACTCCCCCTATTACACTGAGGAGATTTTTCAAGAACTTCAAAAGGAGATAATTAATTTCCAGTCATTGGGTCACATCTTAATATGTGGAGATCTCAATGCAAGAACTGGAAAAGAGAAAGACTACATCGAAGTAGATGGAAACAAACACATATTCGGCCAAATCTCCCCAGTCCCAGCTCATGCAATACCACAAAGACAAAGTTTTGACAATATTATAAACAAAAACGGAAGACAAGTTCTCCAGATATGCAAAAGCCTGGGCTTATACATAGTTAATGGAAGGACCCGTGGTGACTCTCTGGGTAGAATGACCTATTCCTCTGTGTTAGGTAACAGTGTGGTGGATTATACGATAACCGATATCGACCCAGAGGATATCAATGCATTTGTAGTTTCAACACAACTTCCCTTTTCAGACCACTGCCAAACAACTCTTTATTTAAATAAGTCTACAAAGTATAGCAGTGAACAAGAATCAGAAACCAGCAAAATGTATGACCTCCACCAAAAATATATATGGAAAAAATGCAGCAACATAGAGAATTATTTAACTGCACTCGACAGTACAGAAATCAAATCAAAACTTAATCTCTACAGACTTATTAAATTCCCATGCACAAAAGATGGAGTTAATTTGGCTACACAGCATTTAAACAATATATTTGATGAATTAGCTACAAAATCAAATCTCAAAATAATTAACTATAGAAACAAAATAACAAAACACAAACCCTCAAAAGAAAAATGGTATGATAATGAATGTGTTTACGCTAGAAAACAACTAAGACTATTATCAAACCAAAAACACAGAGACCCCCATGAGAGTCAAATACGGGTCCAATACCATCAGGCACTAAAATACTACAAAATACTAATCAATAAGAAAAAAGAGCTTTACAGATCTGAAGAACTTAACAAAATAGAAGAAGCCATTGACCAAAACGTCTTTTGGAATTTGTGGAATAAATTCAGTCCAAGACAAACTAAAGATAAATTAACAATACAGAATGGTTTGATATGGAAAAATCACTTTGAATTTTTGTATAAGAATATTGATTATAGTGCAATCACCCCCCAACAACACTCAGTAGTTGAACATCTTCACCAGTTAGAGGAAAAGGTGAAAGACTACCAAAACCCCCTAGATACAGAAATAACACTAATAGAAATACAGAGCCAACTGAAGGCTCTGAAGGCTGGAAAGACTAGTGGAGTGGACAGCATCTGTCCTGAGATGCTAAAGCACAGTAGCCCTACACTGCAGGCAGCTCTCCACAAGCTGTTCAACCTTGTTCTGGAGTCTGGTTATTTCCCTGAGATCTGGAACCATGGACTCGTCACCCCTATTTTCAAAAATGGTGACAGATTGGACCCTAACAACTACAGAGGCATTTGTGTGAACAGTAGTCTGGGGAAGGTTTTCTGCAGTATTATTAATGCCAGAATACTGTCCTTCCTTACCAAGCACAACGTCTTAAGTAAAAATCAAATTGGCTTTTTACCAAAATATCGTACGTCAGACCACATTTATACTCTGCACACCCTTATTAAAAACTACACCAAAATTAAAAATGGGAAAATATTTGCATGTTTTATAGACTTTAAAAAAGCTTTTGACACAATATGGCATGATGGGCTTTTTTATAAACTTATCGAAAGCGGTATAGGGGGTAAAGTCTATGACACTATTAAATCACTGTACACAGAAAATAAATGTGCAGTAAAAATTGGCTCCAAAAGAACAGAATTCTTCAAACAAGGGCGTGGAGTGAGACAGGGATGCAGTTTGAGTCCAACACTGTTTAACATCTACATCAATGAACTAGCAGCCATGTTGGAACAATCTGAAGCCCCAGGTCTCACACTTCACGATACCAACATCAAGTTCCTGCTCTATGCCGATGATCTGGTTCTGTTGTCCCCAACAGAAGAGGGTTTACAACAGGGCCTGTCCGTCCTAGAGCAGTACTGTCAGAATTGGGCACTGACAGTCAATCTGAAAAAGACCAGTGTTATGGTATTTCAGAGGAGAGCCAGATCTCAGGGAAATAGACAGAGTTACAACTTCACTCTGGGCAACACCAGACTAGAACAAAAGGGTTCATATAATTACTTAAGGGTTGAAATTAGTGCATCAGGGAGTTTCAACCTGGCCATAAACACACTATGTAATAAAGCTCGGAGAGCCTTGTACGCAATCAAATGCAAATTTGGAAAAACAAATATCCCCACAAGAATTTGGCTAAAAATCTACAATTTTCTGATAACACCAATAATGCTTTACGGAAGCGAAGTTTGGGGCCCGATTTCGAAACCAGAATTTAAAAACTGGGATAAAACTCCCACTGAAAAACTGCAACTGGAATTCTGTAAAATAATTCTAAAAGTTCGCCCAAACACCCCAAACAATGCATGCAGAGCAGAACTCGGTATATTCCCTCTGAAAATTCAAATCCAAAAAAGGTCAATTTTGGCAGCATTTAAATCAAGCTGATAAAAATTCCATTGTATACAAAGCTCTCCTGAGCAACCAGCGGTGTTCAGATGTCCACCCCCTGGACCAGCTGGCTCACAGGTACACGGAACTAAACACAGTCAGTAGTAGACAGACAGGTAGAGAGAGAGACAGGTACACTGAGCATCAGAGCCACCACAGACACAATCCTCAGTCTTCAATCAAAAGATTTGAAACTAAACTAAAAGACGAGTATACAGAACAATGGCAAAATGAAAATAAAATACAACACAAACTCCTCTGTTATCAATCCCTGAACAGAGATATCCAATTGGCCGAATATCTCAAAAGAAAAAATCCAAAAGAAATACGAATTTTAACAAAATCCAGAGTCAGTGACCACGAGCTGGAAATTGAAAGAGGTCGACATTTAAAAGAGTGGAGACCAAGAGAGGAACGAGTCTGTACACACTGCCACCAGGATATCCAAACAGAATTACATTTCCTATGTACATGTCCCAAATATGAAGACTTAAAAACCAAATAATTCCAAAAATTTGAAAAACATATACCAGGCTTCACTACCTACACTGAGGACAAAAAGCTTCCTTTTTTATTAGGGGAAGATAAAAGCACGGCATGGCTAGCTGCTAAATATGTCTTCTCCTGCCACAATACAAGGCTAAACAAATAGAAACTTGTATAAGAATTATTTATACAAGTTATATATATATATATATATATATATATATTTTTTTTTTTTTTTTTTATTATTTTGTTTGTCTGTATTCTTTTTTTTATATATATTATTGTTTCAATGTACCCTTTGAGGGACATGCACAGAATGTGTGAATTGAGAGAGAGAGAGACAGAGAGAGAGAGAGAGAGAGAGAGACAGAGAGAGAGAGAGAGAAAGACAGACAGACATTTTTGAAACCAGCTTTATTTGCCGCACATTTTCATTCCATTTCAAGGCTCAATAAATTACATCAGAACACATTTTGAAAAGAAAATAAACTACATGAGCACGTCTCCAAAGGTAAGCGTCTCTTCTGAGACAGAACAGAGAACCTGATTAAACCCCCAGACCTGCTGACCGAGAGAGAGAGAGAGAGAGAGAGAGAGAGAGCGAGTCTGATTACCTCTGCTGTCTGAACACTCCTGTTTTCTGAACGACAGTTTAAACATCGACGTACTATGTGATGTCATTTCATCATCTGCTGTCTTAGTTTGTGATCCCCTGTGTCTTGTTGCTAATGACAACTGTTTTCGTCTTCTCTGAGGTGATTTTCGACCGTTTTCGACGCACTTCTTTCGGCATTTTGAACTACCGCGGAAATGTCAGAGCGCGTCATGTGACGATTCTGAACGAATCATGTTGTCAGAAATTGGCATCAGCCAATGAGATTGGCTCGATTGGTTACTGATAAAAAGGAAATGACCATATTTGGATCCGACAGCATTGTACAGGAGAAAGAGAGCTTTCCAACGGTATATGTGATGACAGGGTGCAGACAGCGATCGCGGAGCAGCGGGATGATTTAGAACACCAACTTTTGTTGAATTTAGGAGAAATCTACCGACGCAAACAGACAAAGTGGAGTAAAATAAAGACCTAAATGTGTATTTCGGACTTTATTTCACCACAAGTCTGAAAGAAGACATGTTATTGAAGACAAAAAGCCCAAAATCTCAAAACTGACCAGTGAAAAAAAAAACAATGTTTTGATGACTGCCACTTCCAGCACTACCTGAGGTTCAGATTTCCCTGTTTTGTAGTTGTAATGAGTCGAAATAACAAATTAATGATGCAGATTTGTAAAAAGTATGAATCCATTCTTCATCAGGTCTGTCTGCAAGACGACAAGCAAACAACTTTTAAAATCTTTGTTTTCTGAATGGAGTTTGGATGGATCAGAGCTATGCTAACATTGTAGCTGCTCCATCAACACAACAGACACATTATTTCAGAACTTAATAGGTAGTTTCACTCTTCCCAAAGAAAGCTCCTTTTGCATCTGCTGTCTGTAAATAATGAGGAGCTACAGACAGCTACAATCATCTGTTCCTCCATTTCTGCTTCAACAACGTGAGGACATCAGGAGGATCTAAACACTTTCAAGACACAGCGTCACACACATTTCTTACTCCAGTTCAAATATTTCAACTCATAAATACACGGCGCCGGCTTGAATGACAAAGATTTTGTGTCTATTTCCGTATTTCTATTGACTTGAATTCACACTTTACCCGGGCGGTGTGACCACGGTATAAAGATGAGTTCTGTTGTTAATGATATCTGGTGTGTTTTCTCTCTCTCTATTGTATCTTCTATCATCTCTCCAGACTCTGTCAGGCTGGTGAATGGGACCAGTCTGTGCTCAGGCAGACTGGAGGTGAACACTAACCAGTCTATCCAGCACTGGTCCTCAGTGTGTGAAGATGACTTTGACCAGCAGGATGCAGAGGTGGTCTGTAGGGAGCTTGGCTGTGGGGCTCCTTCAGTCCTCCAGGGGGCGCTCTATGGGGAAGTGGAGCCTCCAATGAGGACCAAAGAGTTCCAGTGTGGAGGCCATGAGTCTGCTCTCCTGGACTGTAGAAGCTCAGGCTCAGATAG
>NC_050174.1:32518811-32521311 GCF_008315115.2 Sander lucioperca | reverse complement strand
CACTCCTTCCCAGTTCCTATCCGTGGATCTCTGGTCCCCCAGATAAACCCCCAGGTACTTTAAACCCCCCCCTCTTCCAGGTCAACCCACCAGGAAGCTGAGGGAGGCCTCCAGCCCAGCTCCCCACTGCCAGGGCCTCACTTTTGGCCCAGTTGACTTTGGCAGCAGAAATTTCCTTAAACGTCTGAACAATACTTTCTAAACAATCTACATCTTGTTGGTTTTTAATAAAAACTATGATGTCATCTGCGTAGGCCGATACAGTAAAATGTGTAGTAAAACCAGGCCATTGATGCCAGAGCGGACATTATGCAGCATGGGTTCAATGGATAAGGCGTATAACATCCCTGACATTGAGCAGCCTTGTCTTATCCCCCTGGTTACTGTGAAGGGTTTACACAACCCACCATTAATCTTCAGCACACTCTCAATGTTCTCATACATTACCTTTATCTTGGCGATGAAACCAGGGCTGAGGCCGAACCTCTCCAGAACTTTCCACAGGTATCGGTGCTCAACCCGGTCAAACGCCTTTTCCTGGTCCAAAGAAACCAGACCAGTGTCTACACCCAATGAACCAGAGACTGCCAAAATATCCCGAATCAACGACACATTGTCAACAATGGACCTGCCGGGCACACAGTAGGTTTGGGCCTTGTTGATGACCCGGTCCAACACCAGCTTCAGCCTGGAGGCCAGGACTTTGGACAGCATCTTGTAATCTGCACACAGCAGAGAGACTGGCCTCCAGTTCTTAATGTCCTGCAAGTCCCCTTTTTTAGGGAGGAGAGTCAGCACTGCCCTTCTGCAACTCTGAGGAAGCGAGCAGCCATCAAAACTTTCCATAAAAACATCTAAAATGTCCGTTTCCATTATGTCCCAGAAAGTTTTGTAAAACTCTGGAGGGAGACCATCAATCCCAGGGGCCTTTCCCCCCTGCATGCCTTGTAGAGCTCTAAAAACCTCTTCCTCCGTCAGAGGCCCCTCCAGCTCCTCATTGTCGTCCCCAGAAACCGTGGGCAGGTCTCTGCAGAACCTGGTGAAAGACTCGTTGTCCTCTGTGTACTCTGTGCTGTAGAGATCAGAGTAGAAGTCCACGGCTCTCTCTCGGATCTGGGAAGCTGTCGTTAAAAGCTGTCCTCCTGCTGATCTCAGAGCATGAATCATCCTGCTCTGCCCATTCTTCTTCTCCAAACTAAAAAAGAACTTAGTTGGAGAGTCCATTAAAGCAGCAGTCTGAAAATGGGACCGGATCAGTGCCCCCTGTGCTCTCATGCCCCGCAGGTCTGCCAAGACGGCTTTTTTAGACTTGAGGTCTTCAAAACAGCCTCGATTTCCTGTGGACTCTGCAGAACTCTGCAGGTCCACTATAGTTATCTCCAGATCGTTCATAGACTTGGCAATGTCTCGAGAAACATTGAGAGTGTACTGCTGACAAAGCTGCCTGATTTCAACCTTACCAACGTCCCACCACTGCCTCAGTGAACTAAAATCTCTCCTTCTGTCTCTAAAAACTTTCCAAAAAAAATAAAAACATCCCTAAAATGTGCATCTAAAAGCAAAGCTGTGTTAAAATGCCATGTGGACCCATGTGTACTGTCTCTGCTGTGGACCCATGTGTACTGTCTCTGCTGTGCATGGCGGTCTCTCCATACATCTGAGAGACTATGTGTCTCCATCAGCCGCTGCATGGCTCTTTTAGAAGCAGCATGTGGTTCGTTATGATTCCGATCCAAATCATCATCATGTGTACAGTTAAAATCCCCTCCCAAAAATAAAAACTCCTCTGGTTCACACTCACTTAAAACCGTACTGAGCTCATCTAAAAAAAGAACTCTATCAGGTCCTGAGTTTGGAGCGTATACATAAATAAAAAACAGATTAAAAACTTCATACTGGGCTCTGACTACTAAGAGTCGGCCCTTTATTCTTTCGTCTACAGTATGAGACTTTGGTAGAAAGTTTCTTGCAAAAAGGACTGCCACTCCTCCGCTGATGCTGCTAAGATGACCTAACACCACCTCCCCATCCCATTCCCTCCTCCAGTCTCTCATTTAAAGTCTCACTGTGCGTTTCTTGCAACATTGCAATATTAACTCCTTTAAGTTTTAAAAACTCAAAAAGGCAAGCCCTCTTCTTCACATCTCTGCCACCATTTATATTAAGAGTGGAGATTTTAAAATTACTCATCATGTCAGATGTGAGGAAAGACACACAAAAAAACGACACAAAAATTAAGACCAACAACAAACGGACGGTCTTACATTCTCTCACTTTCTCCATCATTTAAAAGCTCTAGTTTGATCCTCAGAACCAGTTTCTTTAAACGGAAAAACTCCGGTAGAGTGAAGCCTCCCTCACCTCTCAGATTCATCTGAGATCGTATTGAGATCAGTAAAACACTTTTGCTCTCAAAATAGTCTTCAAGGTTTATGTTTTTACTATTTTTAGTTATCTGGAGGAACTGTCTTATTTGTTGTACCTGGTACAGTTCTCCTTG